>NW_021146899.1:0-21675 GCF_002837175.3 Physeter macrocephalus
TTGAAAATAGCTTATAAATGCCCAAAAGGTCCACTAACACTTCTGTGGTTCTCTTTTTCTCACCCCTGTCAGGACAGCAGAGGTGAGAACCCAGGATAGAAAACAACCAGCTGTCTGCTACCAGGAGGGCTTCGAAGATATAGGATGGCTCCTACCAGCAAGCAGCTGAATGGGGGGAACCCCTGCCTTCCTCTGAGGATAGGCTCTGTTGGAGAAAGGGAGAAACAAGTGGACTTCCTCCCGTTTTCAGTCTTTCTTTGAGTTGGCTGTGCTCCGAGGAGCAGAGATCCAGACAGCTCAGGCTTCTGAGTCTACATCTAGGAGCCCACATCTTTTGCTCTTCTTCACTTTCTCCTGGGAAATTCAAGCATCTGCTGCTCCCAGGGACGCTCCATCCTGTTTTGTTTTCTAAGATGTTCGTTTTTAAAGCCTGGCTTGCTATTCTTAAATTAATATTCCTTTAAACCCCGCGCCCCACCCCCTCCTTCTCTCTCTCTGCCTTTAAATGAAACAAGTTCATTCTCTGGTTTGCTAGCTTCTCTGGGTTCCCTTTTGGCTCTTCCCTGCATCCCAGATAATTGAGACCTTACCAGCCAGTCTTCCCCCACCAAGTCTACAAAGAGCTGTCCTCTCATTTTTGGTTGGCCTTTGTTATTGTATACTTGGACTCTCTTAGCTCTTCTAACCCTATGGAAACATAGCTGTCTGCACAGAGTGTCCCGTTGTGGAGAAGATCTCAAAGTGTGTGGTAGGAGTCCTCCTTGACTTCGGTTTTCAGAATTCTGGGCCTCCATCAGTCTCTACTCTGGTAGACTTCAGTTCTCTACTAAGGGCGAAGTCTCAACAGTGGAGAGAGATGGCAAACTAGATGCTTTAGTGAGAAAGGGAGGGTGGAGTGAGACCCTTTGCACCTTAGGGGTGTGTATTCACACAGTCCTCAGGGCTCAGTCTTTGAGGTAAGTGGAATTAGAGGGCTCTGCTTTTCTTTACATCCTTTCTACCACACCCCTTCCAGTTGCTGTGGACCAATGCATCTCTCTAGAGGCAGATATTAGCCAGCGGTCTTCCCTGTCCTTTGCAATTGCTCTTCTCCATGTCTTTCCTGCTACAAGTGTTTTAGATGTTACTACCTTGTTTTCCCTAAGTTTTACTCCTGTCCTTGCAGACAGAGGATACCACACCTGGGCCTAAAGCCTAAGGAAGCCAGTCACTTTACAGGGCAAGGGCTCCTCCCTCCTTTCCTTATTATCTATGGCACTGAACCACTCCCCTGCTGCCTCTTTGGAAGAGATTCCTGTTCCTGCAGCACTTGTGACTGCCAGGGGTAACTTGGCCATTGTCCCTGTCCTACAGAACCTGAGGGAGAAGGTGGCAGCTGTGTCTCTCCCCAAGTAATGTCACTAATTCTATTCCTTCTCTTCAGCAGCTGGCTTAACCACTCTGAGTCACAGGGCTGGGAGGGGAAAGAGGCACTCAAGCTGTAACCCCCAAGGAGGAAACAACTAAGAGATTATTCCAGGGGTGGCTGATGGTTGTGCCTTTTGTAGGCTGTTCCCTTTGCCTTAAACCTGATGTCTCCTCAAGCCAGTGGGCCACATGCCCAGTTTCCCAGACCTTAAGACACTGTGACAGTTGTCTCTGTTGGTCCACTGTGTTTTGTTGCAAGAGTTTCTCCATGTGTATTGTTCTTGTTTGTTACTGTTTTAAAGGGTGCACATATGTGATTGGCATTGTGACTTGGAGAAAATAAAATTTAGACATGTGAACTTGGCTCCTTTGCCAGTGTTTTGCATGAGTCTTGATTTGGGAGGGAGGGAAGGGGACCCCCTGATTCCCTAGATTCATAGTCCCAGCTTGAGCCAACTCAGAATTGTGAAATGGAAGCTCAGAGAGGTGAGGACCCCCTATGAGGCCACAAATGACTGTACTCCCTATTAATTTTCTTAACCCCATTGCCACATAGACACCAGGATATGCAGTCTCTTAGATTGGAAGTTCAAGGGACAGAAAAACTAGTGAGATGTTGCTTACCTACATGAAGAGCTAGTAACCCTCATATGCCTTCCTTTGTGCTTGGCAAGTAAGTTTCCCAGGGTGATGCCCCACATGTCAGTACAACTGTACCAGGTCTTGGATGAGGGGAAGGTGCAAATAGCTAGCTGTTCTCTTGAAAAGGAAAATTTGCGCTGGCACTGAAGTATCAAGGACCACAGTATGAGAGAGAGGCTCCTATCAGTACAAGTAAAGAAGAGGGGCAATTGAAAGACCAGCTCTGGCTCACGCTCCCAGTTACCTAGGCCACTTGGTAGCTAGCTTTGAGTTGACTGTTTCCTCCTCCAGATCCACCAGGTCCTGGGTGGTGTGGAAGTTTACTACAAAGGCTATCCCTGGTGTGGGGAAGCATTTGAATTCAGTGTGGAGCTGACAGCATCTGTCCTTGGGTCCCACAAGTCTTTGTACACTGGGGGCATGGGCATCATGGTGCATTTTAAATGACAGTTGGGACTCCCTCCTGTACCCTTTGGTGCTGTTGCCACAGCCAGAGAACCATTGACTCTTCTGACCCTCAGCCCTAATTCCTCTTTGATTCATGTCCGTTTACTTACCTTCTGCCCTGCAGAGTGATGGGTAACTATGGGCCTGATCTCTTGGGGTCATCCAAAGAATGCCAGCCAGCCTTGGGGGTGCGTTGCTGGCAGGAGGAATGAGCATGATATTTCCCCCTCACCCCTGCCTCTTGATTCTCCAGTCCTGCGGTTAGATCCCATTGCTCTCTCTGTTGCCCTGGTAACCAGCTCAGCAAGAAGAAACTCAAGCTCAGCAAAGCCCCCAGGTTCTCTGCCCTCCCGGCCTGCCTCTAAGTGGGCAGAAAGAAGGCGAGTGTTAAGGGGCAGACGGATCTGCCTTAGGTCGCCCTGCCCTATCCCCTTCCAGAAGTCCATGGGCTGGGCTCTCACAGTTTTTTTGCTTCCGTCTCCTTACAGGTGTTAATCATACCACCCTCTCTCCCTCTATTTCTTCATGGAGTGTAGATGCCCTGCCAACAATCCTCCCCAAAAGGTCGGCGCACAGGCCTTGTGGGAGACTCAGAAGAGCCAAGGATTTAGAATCCCCAAGTTGTCTCCCAGCATCTGCAGCCCACTTAGGTTGGGTTGTCCCTCTAGGGCTGTGATTTTCAACCCTGGCTATATGAATCACTTGGGGATCTTTTAAAAAATACCATAAACCTTGGCCCTACCTCAGAGATCTGATTTAATTGATTTGAGGTGTGGCCTGGGGAACAGTATTTTTGAAAAGTTCCCTGGATTACAGTGTGCAATTGGGGTGAGAACCACTGCTGTTCTAGGAGGACCATATCTCGATGCTGGTTTTCCTCTCTGATTCAAGGTCTTGAACTTAGTCTATGCCTGACATCCTTGAGTAGTTGGAGGGTGCTGAGGTCCTGTTTCCCCACATTCCAGTTTCCAGAAGTCTCTTTGACCCTTTTATTTGCAGCCCCTACACCCTCCACACTGCCCAATTCTTCCCCCTTCCTAGCCGACAATCCCAAATCCTGCCCAGAGAGGACGTTACCAAGGCAACCAGTTTAATCTGGTAACTGTGGCATGTGCTGGGAGTGGAGCTCTCCCCTCTTCTTACTTGGTTCATAAAATGCCTGGGGAGCTCCAAGCCACTCCAGCCAGTTTCCCCTCTTAACCCCAGGGATATTAGGGTATCCAAGAAAGTGGGTCCAGGAAACTGATACTTTGATCTTTATTCTAGCTTCTTAGCCAAAATTGTGCTTGCTCCTTTTTTTTTTACTGTTCCTTTTTGCAAATCCACAAACAGATGGGTGTGCAAAGCTTTATTTCTGTGAACACATGCTCTTGTACACGTAGGACCAGATAAGCACACACAGTGACACATGTGTAATACACACCCTATTCAGTTCTACCACCACTCCCAGCCTTTAGCATTCCTGTCCCTGCCTGGTCCGTGTACGGTAAACAGAGGTGGGGCATTGTCCAAGGAACCTCGACCCGTCTGTTGCCTGGTGCCACTCTCCCACCTTGTTACCTTAACCGTGATGTGCTTACACTGCGCGTGTCTCTATACACCCCTCCTCCTGGGACAGTGTATCCTTAGGGACAGAATGCTCTGGGCATAGGATCAGGAATAAGGATTATTTGGAGTGCAAATTCGGTACCACTTTCCCCACTCCATGGTTATGTCACCTCCGGAGGGGCTCTCTGTGCCTGATGGTGTTGGTTGGCAGTTCTAGAGCTTGTCACCCATCTCCAGGGCTCTGCTTCCTCCTGCTGCCAGTAGGCTCAGGTGCCCTTGTGCCCCTGATCTCCTTCACCTGCCTACCGTCTCTTCTCTTCACCCTATTAGACCTGCCACAACCTGCTGCTCCCTGCCTGGCTCCTACCTGCCTGCCAGTACCTGCCTCTCACAAGCCAGGCCCTCACCACCTATGGTGCCCTACCAGAAAGGGTAGATGGGTACCGCCCCCAGTTCCAATGCCAATCCACCCGAGGCCTTCCCATCCCTTCTTACAGAAGCAAGATAAAGACCACATATTCCAGTGAGTATGGCAACAGAGCACACAATCGAGATCGAGAGTGATGGACACCCAATCATCAATTTTTGTAGACCTCACCTGAATACAGGTAGGTGAGTCAAGGTTCAGCCTGGTTCTTTGCAATGATACCAAGAGTCCTCGTAAGCCTCGAGCCAGGAACCCCCTCTCCACTGGTAAATTACTCCCTTACCCACCCTTGTCCTTAATGTCTGCGTCTGCTCTGAACCCAATGCCAGTCAGCCCTTACTGTTTCCCTCGCGGTCAGCCCCAAGTTGAAGCCTGGCGCGGCCCAGGGGGCGGGCCCATTTAGGGTAGGGGCGGGGACTGGGCGGGGACTGGAGGAGGGGGCGCGGTCTCAGTTCTGCCACCTTCCTCCCGGCCGGGAGCGCAGCCGCCGCCACCGCCGCCGCTGCCGCCGCCGCCGCCGCCGCCGCCGCCGCCGCCGCTGCGTCCTCTCAGCCTTGCGCTCCGCCCGCTGCCTCTGCCGCCGCAGCCCGGCCCAGGAGCGCAGAGCCTTGGGCACCGGCCCCGCAGCCTAACCACCCTTCGGGCCGCGTGCGCTGCAGCCGGCATGGGGGGCCACTAAGAGCGGGCACTTCTTCCCTCTGGCACCTCCCCCGGTCCCTGGCCACTGGACTCCGGCCAGCGAACCTCGGGCACCTCTGGCCCCCAGTCCGGCGCCTGGCACGGCCCTCCGCTCTGACCCTCCGGCTCTGAGCACCGTGTCCCCACCCCCCCGCCCGTGCCTGGGACACCTGGGTCCCCCGGCGGCCCCGCGCAGAGGGGCGGGGGGGGACATGAAGCCTCTGGAGAAATTTCTGAAGAAGCAGACGTCGCAGCTGGCGGGGCGAACGGTGGCGGGAGGTCCCGGCGGGGGTCCGGGGAGCTGCGGCGGGCCTGGAGGGGGTGGGGGACCTGGCGGGGGCGGCGGTCTAGCCGGGGGACCGCGGCCGCTGCAGCGGCGTCAGAGCGTGTCTCGTCTGCTGCTCCCAGCTTTCCTCCGGGAGCCCCTGGCCGAGCCGGGTCTGGAGCAGCCCCCAGAGGAGGACGGAGGAGAGCCGGCGGGGGTCGCGGAGGATCTCGGCAGCGGGGGGCCCTGCTGGCTGCAGCTGGAGGAGGTGCCGGGGCCCGGGCCTCTCGGGGGAGGGGGGCCCCTGCGCTCTCCTTCCTCATACTCCTCAGACGAGCTGTCCCCGGGCGAGCCTCTGACTTCCCCACCCTGGGCCCCCCTGGGCGCCCCCGAGCGGCCGGAGCATCTTCTGAACCGGGTTCTGGAGCGGCTGGCCGGAGGGGTCACCAGGGACAGCGCCGCCTCAGGTAAGGGGTGGCTGGCTCATCCATCCTGGAGTAGGGGGTTGCCACCTGGTTCCTCTTCCTTTGCCCTTGGACGGTGGGTGGGGTTTGCCCTATGCCGAGCCTCGGCGTGGGGTGGGGGTTGAGTGGTCAGCTGGGGGCCTATGGGAGGAACAGACCTTTCTGCAGCAGAGAAGTGGCAGTGCCACCTTCCTCCCTGTAGCAGCCTCACCCACGGCTGCAGAAGAAGCTGAACCCCTTTCTCTCCTTAAGCCACCCTTCCTCTCACCTGGACATTTCATCTAGACCCTCATGGGTCCCTGATGCTGACTACCTCCTTCTGTGGCCCAAAATTAGGGCCTGACACACCAAGATGGAAGCTGCCCAGACCAGTCAGTGCAGCCCCCTAGAGGTGGCCAAGCCCCAAAAGACCTTCCTGGAGTCCCTGATTCCATTTAGAAGCCCCAGAGCAGAGGGCTTGCCCACTCAGTGGGGCAGTGCCAGACAGGCACACGGCCCAAGCTGCCTTTTGGGCTCCGGCAAAGGGATGCATTGTCCTTAGCAGCTTGGGGGGAGGGAGGTATTCTAGTTGGGGGCTGACTCAGAAGGTATTTGTTGGGGGAGAGGCAGCTGGGCAGACATCAGGGCCCTGCAGCATCCCGGGGGGTCTGAACCTCTCCGACTCCCACCCTTCCGGTGGCAGGCCTCAGCACATGGCCTCTTTAAAAAATAACCGCACCCTGAGAGGCTTACTCCCTGAATGATGATGCTATTTTGCCACTCCCCACCAGCACCCCTACTAAGGGGATTCTGAGGAAACTGAGGCCTCAGATTGCTGGTTAGTGGCTGAGGTAGAAGACCGGAGGGTCTTTAGGGCTAGCTCTCGGCATTTCACTAAGCCCAGCAGGGTCTGAGGATTGGGAGCCCTGGTTGAGGGCCTAAAGATGGGGTTTCACGCTTTGCTCCCAGACCTTTGCAGGGAGTCCTAACCTAGGTGTGTGGAATGGGGCTCCACTCCCCTAGATTTTTCTCAACACCCAGGTACTCTCCTTGGCTCAGGTTGTAGTTGCCCTGGGGAGCTGACACCTTTTGGATTTAATTAGAAAAATATCAGACACACACAGCTCTCTTAACCATAACTTCCCGCCTACACCACACACCCTATGTCTCTATGACACATTCCCTGGGGAGGCTGTACATTGGACCAGAGCCTGCCTTGGAAGAGACAGACGCCAAGCTGTAGCCCCCATAGCAGCATCTCCCCCACTCTGCCCCCACGTTCCTCTTCCTTTGCTCTGTTTAGCTGTCCTGTGAGATAAAGAGTAGAGGAAAGATTTTGGGCATCCCTATTCCTCGTCCCCATCCCTGGAGCTGAGGGTCAGGGCTGGGGGGCTCAGACTCACTTTAAAAACTGGGCAGAGAGGAAAAGGGAAAAACTGTCTTTCCCCTTCCGCAGGGGCAGGGCCCTGGTGCCACAGACGCTGCTCAGTCTCCACTGGGGAAGGACTCTTGAACTGATTGTCACCGTATTATCTGGACTGGCAGGCTGGATCCCCAGAGTAACTGCTTTGGGGAACCCCAGACCAGTCCCAGAGTGAATGAGAATCAGCTTAACCTGCCACTCTGATATTCTCCAATATAACCAATGTTCTTAAGCCATCTCGGTTCCCTCCCAGGGCGTGTGGGAGGAGAGGACTTACAGAAGGTACCCCAAACTAACCAGAGGCTCTCAAACGTCTAAGCAGCCCCACCTGCCCACTGTACTCTGACGCTCTGCTCGCCTCAGGCATGGTGAGAAAAGAACAAAGACTCAGGAGTCTGGGTTCTTACTCCAGCTCCAGACAAGACAAGTCCCTCCCAGCTCTGGGCCTCAGTTTTTCATTTGTGAAATGAAGTAGTTGAAGTAGAGGATCTTGTGTTAATTCTCCTGCTCCACCTTCATGGCTGGAACTGGAGGCCAGGGGATGGTGACCCGGGGGTCATCAGAAGCCTTGGTTTTGCCCTGGGGCAGTACCTGGGGACCTGGCCCTAACCTGTCCTGGTGAGGACACCTGGCTCCCTCCCCGAACCCTGCCTGTCTCTGTGTGCCAGGCCGCCCTGCCCCACCCCAGGGCTGGCTGCAAGTCAGGGCGACCTTGTACCTGGCTGACTGGCTGAGCCAGGCCCACATGGGGGTGTGGAGGGGGAAAGGGTGGTGGTGAGGAACCACTCCCCTCCACCCTTCCATCATTAACTCTTCCACCCCTGGGCATCTGGAGGACACAGGCTTTCTATTTAAAGGCTTTGGGATCAAAGAGATGGCAGTCGCTCCCTCTCCCTTTGAATGGGGCTGGTTCTCACCTGCCTAGTTGGAACTCAGATCTGTTAGGTAGGGAGTGAGGAGGGTCGGAGGGACACACACACACACACACACACACACACACACACAGACACACACACACACACACACACACACACACACACACACACTGACCCTAACCTCTGTGCTTAAAAGTTCTTTGTCTAGAGACACTTCTGGGGGCCACCTCTTCCTCTTTTTTTCAGGCAGATCTCAAGCTTGGTGTATTAACTGACCAGCTTCCCACACACATTGGAGAGAAGTGGGCGTGGCCATGCAAGCGCGCCCCCTCCTTCTCTCCAGCCGCCTTGGCAGCTGCCAACCCCACCCCCGCAGCGGCTGCCCAGAACCTTCACGTGTGTGTGTGCGCGCGTGTGTCTGCAGAGCGTGACGGGGCAGGTGGCTGGGGCTCCAGCCTGGCTAAAGAGAATTTGCCCTCGGAGGCAAGAGAGAGGGTGGTGAGTGTCAAATTGGGTCCTGGAAGTGCCCTCCCGACATCAGTGGTGGCAATTGCTCTCTACAGATATCCTGCTGGATGACATCGTCCTCACCCATTCTCTTTTCCTTCCCACGGAGAAGTTTCTGCAGGAGCTACACCAGTAATATCCTTTTGTGGAGCTTGCAAAAGGGGAGGTCAGGAGGGAGCCACCCCCCCTCACCCCACATGTGATGTGAGGGTCTAAGCTCTTCCCTAGAAAACACACCTGGGTTTCAATTCCGGGTTTTTTTTTTTTTTGCGGTACGCGGGCCTCTCACTGCTGTGGCCTCTCCCGCTGCGGAGCACAGGCTCCGGACGCGCAGGCTCAGCGGCCATGGCTCACGGGCCCGGCCGCTCCACGGCATGTGGGACCCTCCGGGACCGGGGCACGAACCCGTGTCCCCTGCATCGGCAGGCGGACTCTCAACCACTGCGCCACCAGGGAAGCCCTTCAATTCCAGGTTTTTCACTCACCAGCTGTGTGACCTTGGGCAGCTCACCTAACCTCCTAGGGCCTCAGTTTCCTCTTCTGTAAAACGGGGGTAAATAGCACCTGCCCTGCCTCTCTATGGGGCTGCTGTGGAGACCATTCTGACAGCAGATGTGGGAGTGCTCTGGAGACTGCTGAGCCCTGTATAGATGTAAGGTGTTATTACTCTATTAAGAGTGCCTCTCTCCACTGAATTATTGCTCTAAACATCTGGTTGCCCAGTGAGTTATTACAGGGTCTGATGTAAACATCAGGTCATGGCCGTGCTTCAGTGGGGTCTACTAGAGACAAGCCACTGGCTGGGCTATTCATAGGGCCTCTCACCAAGTTACTCTAGGACCTAATTGTAAACGTCAGGCCAGTGAGTAGAATATCATAGGCTCTCTTAGAAACACCAGGCCTTACACTGAAGTATGGTCAGGCTTGTGGTTAGCACCATTGGCCTTTATCAGCCTGCTGTAAGCTCCAGGCTGTGGGCTGATCAGGGGTTGGGTGGGTCCAGGCAGAGTAGCTTCTAGTGAATTTTCTTGGGTGAAATTCAAACAGGCAGGAGCAGGAGCTGTATGTGGTCAAGTGGGTGCCATCCCTACCTACTCTGGCAAAAACCTGGGCTAGGGCATGAGGTGGTCTTGGTTCCAAGGGCCCTTGGAGCCCCTTTCTCCATGGCCCCAAACCCAGAGAAGTTTTAGGGGTAGCCTTGCCTCCCATTGCCTCCCATATCCCTTCCCCGTGTCCTCAGATCTGCCTGCCCAGGGCTTTTTCTTAACTTAAGGGTCAGCTTTGTTTGGGCAGGAGGCATGGAGGGCCCCGAGGGACTTGGCCGGAAGCAGGCCTGTCTAGCCATGCTCCTTCATTTCTTGGATACCTACCAGGGGCTGCTGCAGGAGGAAGAGGGGGCTGGCCGCATCATCAAGGTGGGCCTGGGATGAGAAGGTGGGTGAGCAGGCTGTTTGCTCTGGAAGGGGGCCCCTTTGAAGGAACCATACTTCTCAAGCTGGGTACCTGGAAGGAAATGATGCCAGTGAGCCTTAGCATGTACGGTTCTTCTGTGCTCGAAGGCATGGAGACCCTGCCCCGCCCTTGCAGAGAGTGCTGCTTGAGACCCCTGCCCTCACCTTCTCTCTCCTCATCTCTGCAGGATCTGTACCTGCTGATTATGAAGGATGAGTCCCTTTACCAGGACCTGCGAGAGGACACACTGAGGCTGCACCAGCTTGTAGAAACAGTGGAGCTAAAGTGAGGGAATAGGCTGGGGGAGGGGACAGGAAAGAAATCCCCCTTATTCCTCTATTACAGGGCTGAGTGCCTGTGGCCTTTGGGCTCCAAGATGCTTTTATTTCATTCCCTTTCTCTTACTGGAGAGTAGCACAAAGCACTGTCATTTTTGGGGTCCATTCTCCCATCCATTTATTTGTCAATCCAATTGTGTACTGATAAATATTGAACAACCAGCACTTCAGGGAAAAAGAGCCCTGGTTTATAGCTTTTGCTGATTCCCATGGTGTAAATTCTCTCACTGTGGTTGATTCCAAGCTACCAGGATGACATCACTGAATGTGAAGTTGGGAAGAGATGTGCAGTAGCAGGCCATTAGGTACTATCTTCACCATATAAATCCAACAGACGTAACTAACCTGAAGAGCATAGATAAGAGTAAAAGGTAGTGAAACAATTAGGAAACTACTTTTTGGGTAATAATTTGGCTGTAAGTTTATAAAACATATATATATATATCTATGTTTATATATAATTATATATTTTATATATATATAAGTTTACATATATATGTATGATTAATTTTTGAATGGCTATGTTTAAAACCAGTTGGCAAAACTCCCCAAAATTTAACAATCTGCTTTCATGAACGAGTGTGAGCTGGCTTCAGGACACTACTGCATCCATCCCTCCATCTTTTCAGCCCTTTCAGTTTCTCTCTGCTCCATTCCACCATCATAACCCTCATTTAGGCGTCATTATCTCTCACCTGGATTATCGCCACAGCCTCCCATCCAGGGCTTCAGCTTATGGTTTTGTGTCTTTCTTATGCTGACCCCAGAGAGATCTTTCAAACTTGACAACATTGTGCTTCTGTTCCAAAAATATCCACGGCCCCCCACTGCCTACAAGATAAAGTTGCAACATCCTAGACTCTCTCTTTCTGCCTTCTGGTCATCCTTCCCATCTCATCTCCCTCATCCCCCTTCACCCGTGACACTCCCTATACACCCCACCATTCCATGAACACCTTTGTGTTCCCAACTTCCTGCTGTCACTTATGTGGTTCACCCCAGCATGCCCTCCTCCCACCCCCTTCTCTTCCTGTTGTCCTTCAAGGTCCAGGTCAAATGCCATCCTCCCAGTGAAGGCATCTTTTAGCAGTAGCTGTCCCTCCCCCATACCAACGTAACTCTTCTCTTACCTTTATTATATCACCTAACACCTCCTGCCTCGTGTTAGATGTAGCTGTATGCACGTCTGCCTCCCTCCCAGACCGTGAAGTTCTTTTTTTTTTTTTAATTTATTTTATTTTTGGCTGCGTTGGGTCTTCGTAGCTGCGCGCAGGCTTTCTCTAGTTGCAGCGAGCGGGGGCTGCTCTTCGTTGAGGTGCATGGGCCTCTCATTGCAGTGGCTTCTCTTGTTGAGGAGCATAGGCTCTAGGCGCGTGGGCTTCAGTAGTTGTGGCACACGGGCTCAGTAGTTGTGGCTCATAGGCTCTAGAGCACAGCCTCAGTAGTTGTGGAGCACAGGCTTAGTTGCTCTGCGGCATGTGAGATCTTTCTGGACCAGGGCTTGAACCGTGTCCCCTGCACTGGCAGGCGGATTCTTAACTGCTGCACCACTGGGGAAGTCCCCCAGACTGTGAAGTTCTTATTGGCAAAATTCAGCAAACAGCTGATGACCTACACCTACCATGTGCCAGGCAGTGTGCTAGACCTGTAGGATGAAAATAAAATTCAGTCAGCTCTCAATCTTGTAAAAGAGATAAGACATGAACATAAACAAATATTAGCCCAATGTCCTACAGCTATTAAGACCAAATGGTGACCTCTCCTGGTGGGTGGGATGGATAGAGATTTCACGGAAGAGGTGGCATTTGATTTGGGTCATTCAGACAGTTGTCCCATGCTGGCCATCGTCCTCTCTTCTTACCCCCTTCACCACTCTCTGAACCTGATGCCGGGGCATCCTTGACCAGTTCTGATATCCCTCATTGATGTTGCCTGCCTTGCATGCAGTATGCCTGGCAGGGCTTCCTGATGCCCAGCTGTGTCCACACCAGGATCCCGGACGAGAGCCAGCTGCCCAGCAAGCAGGTGAAGCCACTCTTCCGCCACTTCCGTCGGATAGACTCCTGTCTGCAGACCCGCGTGGCCTTCCGGGGTTCCGATGAGAGTGAGTGTGGACCGTAGGAGGGGCAGGGCTTCCTTAGTGGCTCCGGGGGCCCTGAGGGGTCTCCGGATCTCGGGCACCCTCTGTGGAGTCTCCCTGTGTCATAGAACCAGTCCTTCTCACAGCATATTTTTCAGAGGCCAACTAATTTCAGGTTGGGGTGGGGTGGGGAACAGAGGTGCCCGGGAGGGAACCGTGCTGATGCTGCCGTTCTGCCCACTGGTGAAAAGCCACCTCCCGGTCTCTATCCAGTCTTCTGCCGGGTCTATATGCCTGACCACTCCTACGTGACCATACGCAGCCGCCTCTCAGCATCTGTGCAGGACATTCTGGGCTCTGTGACGGAGAAGTTGCAGTACTCAGAGGAGCCTGCAGGGCGTGAGGATTCCCTCATCCTGGTAGCTGTGGCCTCCTCAGGAGGTGAGGATCAGAAGGAGCTGGGCTGTGGGGAGTGGGGCACAAGAAAAGAAACTCACAAGCCCAGTGCCTTGGGGCAGGAGTAAAGACTGAATTCTAGGCCCTGGCTGCTACTCCAAGTGTGGTCCCGGGACCAGACACATGCACATCACCTGGGAGCTTGCTACAAATGCAGTGTCTCAGACCCCACTCCAGACCTGCAGAATCAGAATGTGCGTTTTAACAAGATCCCCGGGTGACTCCTAAGTACTTTAAAACTGGGGAAGCAGTGGTCCAGGACGCTTGGATGCTGCTCTGGGTGCTTGCCTCTTACTCACATTGGGATCTTGTCCTTTAACTTCCACGAGCATCTAAGGATGCTACGTTTTTGAGGCCAAAGACACAGGGTGGGCCTCAAGCAAAAACCCTGCAATGTAGTCATAGCCTTATTTTCCTCTAATTCAGAAAAAAAAAATTCCTGCTTTCCCAGTGTCACAGGGATGATAGACTAAGAGAAGAGCTATAAGGAAGGGTGGGAGCCAAAAGGAGGTTATAAATGCAGGAGAACTCATTTTTTGAGAAATGTCAGATAAATATGGCATAAACTGGTGATGATATGAGTCCTGTTAGTCTAGAACACGTCTGTGAGGGATTGGGAGTTTCTGGAGGGGACGGCGGTGGTGGCTGGGGTGTGTGAGGGTACAGGGGCCGGGGCTGAGCGGGGGCAGCTCGTTCTCCTGCAGAGAAGGTCCTTCTCCAGCCGACCGAAGACTGTGTCTTCACCACGCTGGGTATCAACAGCCACCTGTTTGCCTGTACCCGAGACAGCTATGAGGCCCTGGTAAGAACTCCTTCACAAGCCTTGGCTGAGAGGGAAGGCTGAGAGGGGCCAGGAGCAGAAATTCAGAAGCCCAGCCCATGTCCCTGCCTGCCACCAGGTACCCCTCCCCGAGGAGATCCAGGTCTCCCCTGGAGACACAGAGATCCACCGAGGGGAGCCTGAGGACGTGGCCAACCACCTTACTGCCTTCCACTGGGAGCTGTTCCGCTGTGTACACGAGGTGGGGATTGAGGCTGGAGCTGGGCTGGGGGTCTGGAGGGAGGCAGCGTCTGGGCTGAAAGTTCTGGTTAGGACGCTCCCTTGCAGCATGCCCTGGGGCAATGTGCCGCCAGAACCTCTCTAAGCCTTTGTTCCCTTTATCTTAAAAAAAAAAAAAAAAGCAAAGAGAGAGGAAACACCCCGCCTTACCCGCCCGCCTCCCTGGGTGGTTCAGGATCCAATTGCTGCTTACACAGAACCTGACCCACGGTTAGAATTTGTAAAATATTCACTATTAAAGAAAATAAGGCAAGGACAATCATGTCGATCAGATGGTTCAAGCGCCTGGCACCGGGTAAGTGTTCAGTAGATGGTAGAGCATTATTAATGTTGGCTGTCTTTTCTCCCCCCTCTCTGTTGCATCCTGTCCTGTCCCGTTTTTTTTATATTTTCCACCCCTCCCGCCCCCGCCCTCCTGCCTTACCCTGCTCACCGCCTCGCACTGCCGTCTCCCCACCCGCACTCCCCACGCCCTGGCGGCCCCCCCTGCCACCGCGGGTGCAGCTGGAGTTCGTGGACTACGTGTTCCACGGGGAGCGCGGCCGTCGGGAAACGGCCAACCTGGAGCTGCTGCTGCAGCGCTGCAGCGAGGTCACGCACTGGGTGGCCACCGAGGTGCTGCTCTGCGAGGCCCCGGGCAAGCGCGCGCAGCTGCTCAAGAAGTTCATCAAGATCGCGGCCATGTGAGTGCGGCGGCCGCGGAGGGGGAGGCCACGGCCAGCCACGCCCCCGCTGACCCCGCCTCCCGCCCCCGCAGCTGCAAGCAGAACCAGGACCTGCTGTCCTTCTACGCCGTGGTCATGGGGCTGGACAACGCCGCGGTCAGCCGCCTGAGGCTCACCTGGGAGGTGATGAGACCTCTTCCCTTTCCTCTCCTCCCACCTGTGCTGGCCCACCTCGGGGGTCTTGGCCTCCACTCTCAACCTTGACATCCCGGGCTCACCCCAAAGCGGCCTCCCGGGACCGCTGCTCGCCTCTGGGGAGCTTTTGTGCCGATTGGAAGGAGGCGCCCTCTTCTGGCAAATACAGCGCCGGGGCACACAGCAGGGCTGGGGGACCAGGTCCCAGGGCAGATTAGTAGAGGCGGATTCCCCTGGGGGGTGGGGGTGGGGTGGGAAGGAGCAGTCCCGGCCAGGTCGCAGCCTTGGCTCTTGGATTTCAGACAGCGCCCAGTGAGGCCGTGTACGTGGCACGTGCATCTGCAGAGGCCTCCATTTCCCCAGAATAACTCATTCCTCTGGGCCGCTTCAAGCTCCCCAGACCTAGCCCAGGGCTGGTTCTACTTCCCCGCCGGCCAGCTTCCCAGCCCCCTGGGAGACACTCAGGCCCTTTCCCCCTCTAACACCTGGTGATTGGTCAGGAGATCCCATGAAACCCAAGGAGCTCCAGACTCTGACATCTCTTCTTCCTTCGAACTGCAGAAGCTGCCAGGGAAATTCAAGAACTTGTTCCGCAAATTTGAGAACCTGACAGTGAGTGGGTTTGGCTCTTTTATCTGCCCCTGGACTGGCACCCCAGAGAATTTCTGTGCCCATAAACCTTTTACCTCAAGCTTCCGTTTCAAGGTTTTTAGTGCCTGGGTCCCCCCACCCCTGCCCGCCCTTGCCCACCACGCTGGGAGGGAAGATGGGAGGATTGCTGCGTTTGTTATCCCTGGAGGAGAGGGGAGAGCAGTTGAGCCCCAAGCAAGACACCCAAACACACCCCTATCTGATTGGAGATATTTCTAGGGCAGGGGCTGAGGGAGGGAGTGGGGGATGACTTTGGGGTACACTGGGCCTGTCTGTCCCTTTATCCCTCTTCTGTGAAACGCTAGGACCCCTGCAGGAACCACAAAAGCTACCGAGAAGTGATCTCCAAGATGAAACCCCCTGTGATTCCTTTCGTGCCTCTGATCCTCAAAGGTGAGAGTCACTTCCAAGCTACGTTCTTCTCTCCACACTCTCCATGCCCCATTCTGACCCTCCGTCCCCTCTGAACTCAGCTCTGTGTGTGCCCACCTAGAGGGGAGCGCCCCCAGATTGAGTGCGGTCGGTGGGGGAGGGGAAGGGCCCTTTGGACCTCCTCTCTTACCCATTTGCTTCTCTCCCCATCCCTAGACCTGACTTTCCTGCACGAGGGGAGTAAGACCCTTGTAGATGGTTTGGTGAACATTGAGAAGCTGGTGAGTGGCACTGCCAACCTCAGTCCCATGAGTGGGGGAGGGCTGGCATCCTCGCCCTCTCCTGGCATCCCCCCTAAAGGCGACAGCCTTCCTCAGGGCGCCCAGCTCGCCTGACAGACTCCTGTCTCCCTGGGGGTGTCACTGTGACAACCTGCCCACGGGGGGCAAAACTGACAGGCAGCTCGGGGTGGGGGGGGCAACTCTGCCTCCCCCTCACCTGGCACCCTATTGTACCCCTTCTTTGGTCCTTTAGAGGCCCTCCAGAGCTGGGGACTGGAGGGAGTTAAACCAAGAGAGTTGGAGATTGGAGGAGGGAGACCATTAGAAGGGGGAGCATCTTTCTGTGCCCTTTTCAGGACACATTCCTTGTCATCTCCCAGCATTCAGTGGCCGAAAAAGTGAGGACCGTCCGCAAATACCGGAGCCGGCCCCTTTGTGAGTAACCCGCGGTGTTTTGAGAGCGTTGCAGGTAGAGCTTTGACTGAGCCGGGAGGGTTCCTGGGAGAAGTCCCCACTTAAATGTTTATTTCCTTAAATGTGTCATTTCTCCATTCTCTCCTTGGCCTGCCCGGGGGCCCTCCTGCCCCACATCTGTCCCAATCCACACCCTTCTCCTCTGGCCGGTATGTGTGTAGGGGAAGAAGGGTGGCCAGCACCCTGACTGCCTCCCTGTCCTCACACCCCCAGGCCTTGATATGGAGGCCTCCCCGCATCACCTGCAGACCAAGGCCTACGTGCGCCAGTTCCAGGTCATCGACAACCAGAACCTCCTCTTCGAGCTCTCCTACAAGCTGGAGGCCAATAGTCAGTGAGAACGGAGGTTCTGGCTGGCCCTTCACCAGGGTCCTCGGGCACCTGGCACTCACGCACTTTGCACGACGTCCCAACCCACGTCTGACCTCTGTCCCCGGGAGCAGGAAAGAGTTGGGTGGACTTAGCCCTGGACTCATAAGCCTGTTCATCCTGCTGAAGTCCTCTCCGCCTTGCTCCTTCAAGCCCAAACCACACTCTGCTGGTGCCTGCCCTCCCAGGGAAAGTGGGCAGACAGCTCCTTCCCCAGCCCCTCCCATAGAGGTCTGTTCCGGAGATGGAGTTCCCAGCCTCCTCTTCCCAAGCAGGCAGGAAAGCTGCCCCCCTTCCCATCTCGCAGAGCGGAGTTACGGGAGGGATTGGCGTCCTTCCTCTCCACCACCTGCCAGGCTTCTCCATGGTCAGGGCTGGGACCCCTAGATGGACCCCCGAATATTATATTTACCTTGTGTCTGTGTGGGTGTATGCGTGCGTGTGTGGGGGTGTGTGTGCGCCCCCTTTGAAGGAGCAGGAGTGCATCTGGTAGTTGAGGGAGGGTGTTGTGTGTGCCGGGGAGGGGGTCCTTCTGTTTGGTGCTACCCTTGTCTACTCTGCCGCTGGGACAGTGTGGGGTGCTTTCCCCGCCCCACCACTCCCTGCCTGGCTCCGCTGCTGCCCTACATGTCCAGGCTTGTGGGTGAAGCTGCTCGGGAGGGCAAGGAGCAGCGGCAGACAGGAGGGTTACCCATCAGCCCTTAGGATTTCCCCCCGCCACCCCGGGCCTCCCAAAGGTCCCTGGGTGGGCTCCCACGAGAGGGTAAAAGATGCTCAGGGAAACACTGGCCTAAGCTGCCTATTGGACCCTCCGTCTGCATTGCAGTGGGGTGAGGTGTGGCAGTGTCAGGGTGGGGGTGCCTGCTGTCCATACTCCTGCTGTTAGGGTGTCCCACGGCTAAGCAGGGAGTTGTCACCTCCCTTCTGGCTCTTCTGTGGGATACCAACACATGGTCTCATCCTCCTCCCTGTCTTGACTCCCCCTTGGTCCTTTCCATCAGAGCTGGGGTGGGGTGGACCGCTGTACCTGGGGCAGGCAGCCCCCCAACGTGGGGAAGGAAACGGCAGAGACTGGAAAGGCAAAACTGGGCTCTGGCGATGCCTTTATTACCTCTCTGTCTCCCCTCTGTCTCCCATCACGGGCCTCCAGGGCTGAGGGGTGCAGGGCTCCCGGCAGCTACGGTGTGAGGTTTCCTGGTGCAGCCTCACCCTCCTTTCTGGCACCACCTCTTTCCCTTCCGAAGAGGCAGCAGCCAAAGCAGCCAAAGCAGCTGCCGTTCCTATTCTGAGAGTGTATATATTTTTTACCAAAAGCTCGGGAATTGTAAATTTATTTTTTAAAACTCAAAGAGGGAAAGAGCCTTGTATCATATGTAAACAGTGTATCATAGGTTATGTTGTACAGTCCCTTTTATACAGCGGTCTGTCTTGCTCCTGCCCCCCCCCCCAAAATGTCTATAGACTCCCCACCCCCAGCACATTCACAGGCGCTGTGTCTCACCACCTCCATCCCTCACAGACAGGGACCTCCCTGCTACTGCTGATGTGCCCCTCCTCTCCCTGCAGCCGCCCTTCCTCCCGAGCCCTCTCAGCAGCCTTGTCACTCCAGCTCTCATCATCCTCCCCAAACCCTGGGGCCCACTGGTTCAGTCTCGGCTGCTGCCCGCCCCTAGCCTTGACGCCTGCCCTGCTGCCGCCCAGGGGCCTCCCGGACGCCTTCCTGTGCCCCACAGCTTTACCAGAGTGAAACGTGTGTACTGTACAGGCTCGGTTGTCATTGCAGAAACCTCCCGGTGGAGTAAAAGCTGATAAAAGTCTATGAATCAACCCGCCTGCTGTTCTGCATTCTGTTTCTCTGAGCCTGGGGAAGGAAAGGCCGAGGGAGGGAGGGGGAACCACCTCTCGGGGCTCTGGGCTACCTCAACCAGGCTGTTCTGGAGTGACTTTGAAAATGTGGGTGAGAGGAAAAGGCGCTAACCTTGGGAGAAACGCCACCTAGTGCCTGGGACTTGCAAGAGTGAATGTTTTCGTTCTTCCACGTTCCAGGTGCCATGGATATGTGATCTCATTGAATTCTAACACTGTGAGGTGGAAGCTGGAAGCTGGGCAGTCCCAGCATAATGTCCAAGTTACAGGGCGAGCGAGGGGGCAGAACGGGGCCCCTAACCCAGATCTGTCCGCTATAGACAGCATGCACGTTCTCTAGCCCAGGGGTCCCCAACCCCCAGGCGGCGGACAGGTAGCGGTCCGCGGTCTGTTAGGAACTGGGCCGCACAGCAGGACGTGAGCGGCGGGTGAGTGAGCAAAGCTTCATCTGCCGCTCTCCATCACTTGCATTACTGCCTGAACCATACCGCCCCCCTTCCGCGGAAAAATTGTCTTCCACGAAACCGGTCCCGGGTGCCAAATCGGTTGGGGACCGCTGCTCTAGCCGCTACCCAGACAGCATGCACTCTGCACACAACCGGTACCTACCAGTTATACTAAGATGTGGAGAATCTAGAGCCTCGTGTTAGGCTCTAAGGAGAGCCTGAGCTCCAGGAGACATCATATACTCAAACAGCTACACGTGACCCCTTGACCTTCCCTCATCCTGCATCAGTTATTCCCTCAGTCTTCTGCATCTCAGAAAATGGTCCTCTCATCCACCCAAGTTTTCCAGGCAAGAATCTAAGACTCACCCTCGATGCCTCTTTCCCTCATTCCTCACTCATCTCATCGGCCCGGCCCGTCGGCTACAACTCCAGAACACAACACGATCAGTCCACTTCTCTACGATTTCTCTATTACCACCCAGTCCAGACACTTTCATGTCTTCCCTGGACAACTGCACTAGCCTCCTACCTGGGCTCTCGGCTTCCTCTCTCCAACCTGCTCTTAACCCCACCAGCTGAGTATCCACACTGCAGCTCTTTTACAAACTTAAAACAGATAATGTATGGCTAAACCTAAAGAGCAGCGATACCAGGTGTCAGTGAGGATGCGGAGCAACTGGCACTTTTATACATTGCTGGCGGGAGTCTAAATTGGTACAACCAGTTTGGAAAACTGTTTGGACGTAGCTACTAAAACTAAATGTACACCGTACCTGTGACCTAGCATTTCCATTCCTAGGTGTATATTCATGATAAAGAAGTTGGAAAAAACCCAAGTATCCTTCAACAGGTGAATGGACAAATCAATTGTAGTAGATTCTTATAATGGAATATTACATAGCAATAAAAAGGAACAAATGACTACTACCTGTGTAAATGAATCTCACAGACATAATATTGAGTAAACACAGCCAGACATGTAAACTACACACTGTATAATTCTGTTTAGAGAAGTTAAAAAACAGGCAAAATTATGGGGATTGGAGTGAAAATAGTGGTTACTCATGGGTTGGGAGAGAGTATTGAAGGGGTGTGAAGAAGCCCTCTGTGGTGATAATAATGTTCTGTGTCAGGGACTTCCCTGGTGGTCCAGTGGTTAAGAATCTGCCTTCCAATGCAGGGGATGAGGGTTCGATCCCTGGTGAGGGAACTAACATCCTGGGTGCCGGTCCCGGGTGCCAAATAGGTTGGGGTCCGCTGTATCTTAGGTAACTAAGGTATGCCGCGGGGCAACTAAGCCCTCGTGCCACAACTAGAGAGCCCGCGTGCCGCAGCTAAGACCCGACACAGCCAAATAAATAAATTAATTAATTTCAAAACATATGCCTGGGGGAATTCCCTGGTTTAAAAAAAAAGTTCTGTATCTTTTTTTTTTTAATTGAAGTATAGTTGATTTACAATGTTGTGTTTAGTTTCAGGTGTACAGCAAAGTGATTCAGTTATATATATATACACATACATATATACATATATGTATATGTACATATACATATATGTATATATGTATGTGTATATATATATTCTTTTCCATAATAGGTTATTAAAGATATTGAATATAGTTCCTGTGCTATACTGTAGGTCCTTGTTGTTTATCTATTTTATATATAGTAGTGTATATCTGTTAATCCCAAACTCCTACTTTATTTCTCCCCCACTTTCCCCCTTGGTAGCCATGTTTGTTTTCCATGTCTGTAAGTCTATTTTTGTTTTGTAAATAAGTTGCTTTGTATCATTTATTTAGATTCCACATATAAGTGATATCATATGATATTTGTCTTTCTCTAACTTACTTCACTTAGTATGATAATCTCAGGTCCATCCATGTTGCTGCAAATGGCATTATTTCATTCTTTTTTTATGGCTGAGTAATATTCCATTGTATATATGTACCACATCTTCTTTATCCATTCATCCGTTGATGGACATTTAGGTTGCTTCTATGTCTTGGCTACTGCAAATAGTGCTGCTATGAACATAAAGTTCTGTATCTTGACCTGGATGTGGTTACACGTGTGTGTGTGTGTGTGTGTGTGTGTGTGTGTGTGTGTCCATTGAAATTTATACATTTCACTGTAATGTTACAGTTCAACTAAAACAATTCCGATTATTATAACGCTTCTCTGTGTTTTTTTTGGTTTTTTTTTTCGCGGTATGCGGGCCTCTCACTGTCGTGGCCTCTCCCGTTGCGGAGCACAGGCTCCGGACGCGCAGGCCCAGCGGCCATGGCTCACGGGCCCAGCCGCTC
>NW_021146899.1:21687-25000 GCF_002837175.3 Physeter macrocephalus
CATCCCGTCAGCGGCACGGGCGATCCTCCCGGACCGGGGCATGAACCCGCGTTCCCTACATCGGCAGGCGGACTCTCTCAACCACTGCGCCACCAGGGAAGCCCGCTCCTCTGTTTTTGATAACACTTAGATGAAAAATCAAAATTCTCTCCCTCTGACCTCACCTTCTCTCCCTTCTCTCACTCATTCCACTCCAGCAACGCTGACTGCCTTACTGTTCCTAAAACACATAACACTCATTCTTGTCTCAGGGATTTTACCTTTGCTCTTCCCTGAGCCTTTCCTGACTATTCTGATCCCATCCCCGCACACCCCCCACTCTCTCTCCCCTAATCCTCCTGTGTTTTCTTCAAGGCTCTCATCGCTACCTGACATCATCTACTCTTCTTTGTGTATTTGCTCCTCCAGCCCCCAGAATGTTAGCTCCATGAGTCTCTCTTGTTCACTCTTCAGAACCTAGAACAGTATTTGGCACCAAGAAGACACTCGATACATATTTGCTGAATGAGTAAATTAGGTTGTTTGAAATAGGAGCCGTAAGAGGAGGACAAGACACAGGATGATAAATGCTCTAGGAGTTAAGCCAAGGAGATTCACTACTCGTCTGGGGATAGGGGGGTGGGGGACAATAAGAGAAAACTCCTTGGGGGACTTCCCTGGTGGCGCAGTGGTTAAGAATCCGCCAGCCAATGCAGGGGACACGGGTTCAAGCCCTGGTCCTGGAAGATCCCACATGCCGCAGAGCAACTAAGCCCGTGCACCGCAACTACTGAGCCTGCGCCCTAGAGCCCGTGAGCCACAATTACTGAAGCCCGCGTGCCTAGAGCCCGTGCTCCACAACAAGAGAAGCCACCGCAATGAGAAGCCCGCGCACCGCAACAAAAGTAGCCCCCGCTCACCACAACTAGAGAAAGCCCGCGCACAGCAACAAAGACCCAATGCAACCAAAATAAAAAAAAGACTCCGTGCTTCCAATGCAGGGGGTGCGGGTTCAATCCCTGGTCTGGTCACTAAGATCCCACATGCTGTGGGGTGTGGCCAAAAAGTACACAGACACACACACACAGACACACAGACACACACACACACACACACACACACACACACAAAACGGAGAGAGAAAACTTCTTGGAAGAGATGACCCAGTCCTTGAAGCAGGCAAAGGGTTTGATGGGCAAAGTGTGGACATGGGAGTATTGCTCAGCACTGAGAGCTGACCCTCATGACACGAGGTGCTCAGAGAGCCCTGTGGGCTGTATGGGGAGAGGATGAGCTTACTTAATAATGTTTCACCTCCTAGGCTGGCTTAGCAGTGAAAAAAATGTGGAAATAATTTAGCGTGTAATAACTGAGATGTAGTTAAGATGCTCTCTGGATCTGGTGTAGAGTGAAGAATTTAAGCAGTGCCCTTTGAATCCACTAGGTGTCGCCACCAAGATTACTTCTCACCACGCTTGGGAATAGGGAGGAGGCCTGGGATTGGGAGAGCCGGGTAGAATCTTGAAACTCTCAGAGGGTCTATCTCCAGGCATGAGAAATTTGACCAGAATAACCCATATCTTTCATTCTCTGCCTTTCTACTGGCTCTTTCCCATCAAGCGTTTAAACCCTTCTCAACTCTCCATTTTTACAAACTTTTTTTTGTGTGTGTGGGATCTCAGTTCCCTGACCAGGGATTGGACTCAGGCCACCGCAGTGAAAGCCCAGAATCCTAACCACTAGCCCACCAGGGAACTCCCTACAAACGCTTTCCTTCATCTGACATACCCGCTCTAGCTTCTGTACCCCCTCACTTCCAGTTCTAAGCCAAACTTCCTGAAAGGGTTGTCTCTACCTCGTCATGTCCCATTCATTCCTTTTTTACTTTGCCTTGTTTCCCCAACTTTTCATCATGAAAGATTTCAAACACAGAAAAGTTGAACGATTAGTACAATGAATACTTAGATCTTTTTAGACTCTATAATTAACATTTTGCTAAATTTGCTTTTGTTCTCTCTGTCCATACACACACACACACACACACACACACACACACTTTTTCTTTTGCCAAGCTACTTGAAAGTAAGTTGCAAACGTTAATATCATTTCATTCCTAAAAGCCTCATCAGAAATCTCCTAAGAATAAGGACGTTCCCTTACATATCTACCACACCATTATCACACCTAAGAAAATCAACAGTTGTTCCATGATATCAGCTAATATTCAGTCTATATTTAATTTTCCCAGGTTGTCTCAAAAATATCTTTAAGAAAACTTAAAAAAAAATCCGGATCTAATCAAGGTCCATGCGTTGCATTTGGCTGCTATATCTCTTTAGCCTCTTAATCTAGAGCAGCTTCTTTTCTTTTCGATGACATTGACTTTTCAAAGTCTAGGACAGATGTCTTGTAAATTCTTGACTTGTCTGCTTGTTTTCCCATGCTCTTGTTTACTTGTCTCTCCGTCCCCTCTATAGAGTATAAGCTATTAGTTCTGTCTAGAGAGGAGTGTCCAATACAAATATAATGTGAGCCATATCTGTAATTAAAATTTTTCTAGTAGTCATATCAAAGAAGTAAGAAGAAACAAGTAAGTTAATTTAATACTTTATTTAACTCAATAGATCCAAAATAATATCATTTCAACATGTAATGAATATAAAAATATTGAGACATTTTACATTCTTTTTTTTGTATTAAGTCACTGAAATCTGGTATGCATGTTATACCCACAGCATATATCAATTCAGACTAATCACTTTTTTTAAATTTATTTTTTATTGATGTATTGTTGATTTACAATGTTGTGTTAATTTCTGCTGTGCAGCAAAGTAACTCAGTTATACACATATATACGTTATTTTTTAAAAATAAATTTATATATTTATTTATTTTCTTTTTTGGCTGCGTTGGGTCTTCGTTGCTGTGCGCGGGCTTTCTCCAGTTTCGGCGAGCGGGGGCTACTCTTCGTTGTGGTGCGCGGGCTTCTCATTGTGGTGGCTTCTCTTGTTGCGGAGCATGAACTCTAGGTGCGCGGGCTTCAGTAGTTGTGGCACACGGGCTCAGTAGTTGTGACGCACAGGCTTAGTTGCTCCGCGGCATGTGGGATCTTCCTGGACCAGGGCTCGAACCAGTGTCCCCTGCATTGGCAGGCGGACTCTTAAACCACTACGCCACCAGGGAAGCCCTACGTTCTTTTTTACATTCTTTTCCATTATGGTTTATTCCAGGAGAGTGAATATAGTTCCTTGTGCTATACAGTAGGACCTTGTTGCTTACCTGTTCTCTGTATAATAGTTTGCACCTACTAACCCCAAACTCCCGGTCCATCCCT
>NW_021146900.1:0-7743 GCF_002837175.3 Physeter macrocephalus
CCCATTTCACTAAAAGGTACCTCCACGTACCCAGTCACTCAGGCTGGAAACCCAAAGGACATTCTCGACCCCTCCTTCCTTACTCCCATAGTCAAGCAATCTCTAAGTCTTGTTATTTCTACTTCCAGATTGCATCTTGAATCACCTCTGTAGCCTATGCCCTAATCCAGGATTTCATAATTTCTTGCCAGGGTGTTGGCAGTAGCCTCCTGATCTCCCCACTCTTATTTTTGCTTCCTTTCCATCCAATCTGTGCACAGCAGCCAAAGGGCGAAATTTGCATAATTAAATCGGAGGATGCCACTCCCTCACTCAAAACCTTTCTCTTCCAGTGCACGCAGGATTAAGTTCAAACTACAAGACCCTCCATGATATAGTTGTGCCTCCCAACCTCCTGTCATCCATTCTCCATTCACATTACACAAAGCTTCAGAGCCTTCCCCCCTTTTTTTCAAATAGACTTCTTTCTTTTTTTTTTTTTAATTTTATTTATTTTCTTTATTTTTTATTTATTTATCTTTTGGCTGCGTCGGGTGTTAGTTGCGGCATGTGGGATCTTTTGTTGGGGCATGTGGGCTTCTCTCTAGTTGCGGCGTATGGGATCTTTCGTTGCAGCGCTTGGGCTCTTCACTGCAGCACGCGGCTTCTCTCTAGTTGTGGTGCGAGGACTCTAGAGCGCACGGGCTTTGTTGCTCCACAGCATGTGGGATCTTAGTTCTCCAACCAGGGCTTGAACCCGCATCCCCTGCATTGGAAGGTGGATTCTTAACCACTGGACCACCAGGGAAGTCCTCCCTTCATTTTAGAAGGAACCACCGTCTGGTGTTCTTGATGGCTGGTGAGGCAGAGGTGGGGGTGAAGAGGCAGCTCCCAGCTCCAGGATGGAGAATCACTGGGCCCAATCTAAGGGGTGGAAGGTGCAGGGGCAGGATTGGGAGTGAGTCCTGTAGGTTTTTCAGTCCCCATCTCTTTTTCTCAGAGGCTGAGGAAGGAAAAAAGCTGACTGCCCACCCCTCTCTTTGTCTGCCTTGTCTAACTTATGTTATTTATCAAAAAGACAGGTTATTTGGAAAACCAGATGGACCCAGGCAAAAATCATCTGGGTTTTCCAAACGTGAAAAATTAGGTTCTGGGGGCCCAGGAGGAAAGGCGTATGAGTGTGTGTGTGTCTGTGTGTATGGTTGGGAGGGGGTGAGGAGTATTGAAAGTACTTTATGTCTCTGTAGTCAGACCCGGAAATCCCTCCATAACATCCAAGCTTTCCCCCTCCCTCTTTTTCCTTCAAGTTCTTTATGATTACAGTCTAAATGAGAAAACTAAAATCTTTATATTGGTGGCTGGGAGTGCTGAGAGGTTTAATTGGCCAAGAATGAGGACATGTCAGGGCTGTAGCAGAACAGCAGCCGACGGCTTTCTCTAGCTCTCCTGCCCTCACCGCCTCCCACAGATCCACTGGGTTAGTGAGAGTGTCAGGGTACCGAGAGGTTTCTAGGGCAGAGACCGGGTCCACCTCTTGTCCCTTCAATGTTATCATCCCAAAATGATCACAGCAGTTATGGAAATTAGACATTAGGGGAAGAACTTACCCTTTCATAACTCTGTGATGATATTATGGCCAAAGAACACTGGGGGTTAAGGGCTGTCTGTCCATTAAATATCCAGGGAAGGAGCTAGCTCTGTGGCTACAACCAGGAATTTTTAAAGCTTGTGGTTCTGTTACCTCTGGGCAGCAACATTATTGGAAGGAACTAAAGCAGGAGGCTATGGAGGCATGACTCTTGGCTGCAATAGAGGAAATGTTCTGGCTGAAAGCATAGAGAGAGCCCTCTCTCTACATACACACATGCACACTCACAGAACAGAGCCAAGACCCTTTCTGGCCTGAAGAATCTTTGGCAGCAGCAAGAGCACTTGTCCCATTTTGAGTGTCATTTGTCACTGAGCCCTGCCTGGCCCACTCACCCACTGTCACAGTGCCATTGCACTGTGATAGCCACTTAATAACTTGATCTCATCTGTATAATCTGAGTTAATACTAGCTCCACAGTTGTGAGGATTAAATTTGAGAAATTTGTAAAGTGTCTGCCTCCAGGTCCAGCACATAGTAAATCTCAGTGAGTGCTTGTTGAATGAATGAATCCATGAATTGGAGCATTAAGGCTCCCTTGACCATTTCCAAAGGTCAGTGTGTAACAGCTCGAATAACAGGCTTGTGGGCTGTCCTGTGGAGCCTGGAGCCTGAGGCATGATCTAACCCTGCCATTCATTTAACGCATGTTTAATGAGTATCCGTGGTATGTGGGGTAGACCCTGTGATGCACCACCCTATCCCCTTTAGTGAAGGCTTTGCTGGCCCTGCTGCAGACAGCCTTCAGGGAGGGGATGGCCTCAGCTGCAGAGAATCCCTTACCCAACGCTCACGCCCCATTCCAGCACAGCCCACATCCAGTGATGACAGGAGTGTAAAGGCCTGGCCACCTCAGCTCATTTTGGGACAATTCTAAAGGGCCCATTCTCACTTCAGAGCTCCCTGGGGGGTTGGCTGAGGTTGTCATGGACCTGTATGGTAGTTCAGCTCCTTTCCTCTCACTTCCACAGACGTTGATCCCAAGGGCACTTCTTAGGAAGTATCCGGCGTCCTAAACTGTCTGAGTCTGCTTCCTGGGGAATCCAGCCTATGAATGTGCTAGTCCTGGTGGCCAGGGCTTTAGGACAGGAAAGGACAGAGAGACTCTTTTGCAGTTTCCAGCATTTGTTTCCAGCGTTGGAGGTGTCCATGCTGCCTTCTTATGTCCACCAGAGGGCAGCAGCAGCATAGTAACCCGTCCTCCTGAGGCTGAGTGGGGTGGGCTTGGAGGTCTTTCCCCCAGCCCCCTCCAATTTCCCACCCCTAGTACTGAGTATTAGGCAGGATCACCCTCCTAAGGGAAGAAAACTTTGGGAAACTCTCTAGGCCTTAGTTTTGTCAGTCTCAACACGGCCCCCTCCCATCCCAGTGCCAAGGCCAATCTGTCTTCCTAATGTGGACCCCATCCCCCTCCTCAGTGGGCAACCTCCTTGCCCAGGATCTCCCACCTCTCCACACTCACCATCCACAATAGATTTGTTTTCTGTGTGACAAGGCAATTATGAGCTTGGGGATAGGAGGCCCAGGGGCCAGTCTGAGGATGGTCACTTCAATCTGGTTCTCCCTGTTCTGCTAACATTATTGATTTTTTAGTTTTATTTATTATGATGATTTTTCTGTGTGAACTGGCTCTGATGACATGAGGTATGGAGGTAAGAGGGCAAAAGCGAATTTATTCTTGTCACAATTTAGTTTCCTGAAACCACCCACCCGACATTTTTTTTTTTTTTTGGGGTCTACTGGTTTTAGCATCTTTGCTTACCTGCCTTCGTTCTGTTCCCTACTCCCCAAATTTCTCCCGAAGATTCTTCCAGGAATTGGAGCCAGATGTGGCTAGAGAATGCCATTAACTTATCAGCAAGGCTTTATTGCATTCCCATTACTAGTCAGTTATTTCTAGGCTAAGCTTCCCAACTTCCTGCTTCTTTCTCAGCCCTTCCCCTGGGGCAGTCCTGAGACAGGCCAAGCTACGTGCCTTTTTTGTTTGTTTGTTTTGTTTTTTTCCTGCAAGAGTTTCTCTGGCTGTGAAATGGGTATGAGGAAAACCTGACGAGGAAGCTTTCAGAGAGGGAGATTGAGATTGAGTGGAGCCTATTCAAAGAGCATGCCTGCCTGACATTCAGGCTACTAAAGGCCTCCCATGGTGTACTCTACTTCCTTACGGAGAATGGGAGGGGCAGGGTGGACCGGGCACGGTGATTGCCTGATTGCCGTGGGAATCAGCTGAGGCCGAGGGCGATTTGTGGAGCCACGTTCCCCCAGTCTGTTTTCTCTGTGTGTGCCAGAAGAATGAATAAATCATTGTTCAGGGGTGGGATGCAGCTGCCGGGCTCCTCCCCTCGGCACATGCCCCGACTCCAGCTCCTCCATTGAGGGCTGCTGGAGCAGAGCAGTTTATACACCCAGCTCCCCAAATCCTATTGAGGCCTCCTCCTCCGCACGAGCCACCGGCTTCAAGCCCATTCAGCCTGGCCCTTTGTGCTGGAGGTTAAGTGGTTACATGTGGGGGGCACCCAGAAAGGACCTGTCAGTCCCTGAAAGGCTGTGCTGATGGCGTGCCCTCCTACTGATGAATGGGTGGGTGGAGGAGAGGTGGGCGGCCCGAGGGTGGGGTGGAGGAGAGGGCAGGGGGGATTATGGAGCCCATGGAGGCAGCTGCTAGGAAGGGGGTGGAACAGGCACTCCCTTCTCTCATCCTCCCTTCAGATCGGCTTCTCTCCCCCACTCTGTTGTGGGCTCTGGGAGCTTGGATTTGGCTCTCTGGGTTCCTGGTGGAAGAGAGGCTATTTACCATTTGGGTGCAATGGGGAGAAAGAGTCTATACTGCCTTTCAGGCTTCCAGCATCTCCAAAACACACATCAGTTTCTCCTTTTTCCCTTCAGGGTCAGGAGGGAGGATGCAGGGAGGCTTGGGTAGAGAAATTCCTCTCCTAGGTTCATGTGGAGCAGCACATTTGGAACTGCCCCACTGAGCTTTAAAAGCTTCCTGGGAGGCCCCTCAGGCGCTGTTCAGGGTGGATGGTTCAGGGCAGGAGAGATCTCAAACTGGGTGTATTACAAAGATTTTGTTGGAAAAGGATGATTCTAAGGCTTAAGAAAAAAAAAGCCGTAAAACTTCAGATTTGATGTACCACCCCCTCATTTTACAGCTGAGAAAACAGCCATGTTGGGGGTGGAGAAGGGACACATCTTACCTAAGGTGATCACACATCAATTTCTGGATAGATTAGAGTGACACTTTACCTTTAAGAGGTGGTAGAGAAATGGATGAACAAAACAACTAGGTCACCAGCTTCCTAGGCCTTCCTTTCCTGAGCTGAGCTAATTCTGGAGAATGGTTTTTTTCTGCCTTAAGGGCTCTCCGGTACTTCAAAGGTCCTGCAGGGCTCTGCCTGGCCTTAGGAGCCCAAGTAACAGTGTTCACAATTTTAATGTTATTTAACAATGTTCAAGGCATATTATCTTTATTTAACCTAAAAGGGTTAAAAATGCTTTGATTTGTCCAAGTTCCCAAAGCTCTGTGGGAAGTTGACATGATATGAGCTCAGGAAAAGAGAAGAAAGCAGGTCACAATGTAGCTTGTCCCCCAGGATTAGATGCCTGTGCTTTGTTTTGATGTGGAATCTTTGGGGGCTTCCTCAGTTATTTCCCTGCCGTTCACAGGATGAAGCCCAAGCTCCTTGGAATGCTGGTCAAGGCCTTTCACAACTGGGCCAACTTTATCTTCCAGCCTCATCTCCCATCTCCATTTCCTCCCAAGCTCCAGCCACACTGGCCTCCTCTGTGTTATCTGAACATGCACACTGCATACAGTTTCCGCTGCCTTCTGCTTTCTCTTGGTGAGCTTCTATTCATCCTTCAAAACCTGGCTCAAATATCACCTCTGTGAAGCCTTTTCCTTCCCTTCTTTTGGGCTCATTACTTTTGCCTTCCAGCTCTGTTGTAGGACCTATCACGTTGTACAGCCCACTCTTTTCTATTTCCCTTTCTAAACAGAGAGCTCTCCAAGGCCACCACCAATTCTGATTCTGCTCTTGATCCTCAGCACATTACCTGGCACAAAGTAGCCCTGTGTAACTGTGTCCTGAATGTGAATAAATGAATGGAAAGGGACAAGGTCCTTGAGATTAAAACACCTTGATCCTAGCCATCTCTTTTTTCCTGGGAGTACTGACATTGAGAAATTATCCACCTATAGAGGAACTCATGCCGGTCCTATTCCCTGAAGTAGAAATTCCTCTCGGCCTCCCTTGTCTCCTTGCCTAACATCCCAGGCCCCTAGGGCCTGGATCTGGCTACTCACTGCTAGCCAGTCTTGGCTCTGACATCTGTCTGCTCACCAAGATAGCAATTCACTACCCACTGCTAGATCTTCATGATGGGCTGGCCTTCTGCAGAGCCCTGTTCGGGCTGGTACTGTCCATCTCTGGTGATTTCTGTGTCCCTGCCAGTTAAGTCCCTGCAATCTATGTAGCTGGGTGGACACAGCCACAGACACCCCTTCACCTGGGGTGACTGATTCCCTGGCATCCTTACTGAGGAAGCCTCTGGTGACTGAATAACAGACATCTGTATGTATATCTGCTTTTCTGTGGTCATGGATGCCCCTGCCTTCCTGGTGGTTTTTGTCCTCCAGGCTCCCAGCTCTCTGAAAGTCATGGAGCTGCCAGGACCACTGTCTGAGCACTTACTGCATTAATTATATGTGCTAGAGTATCCCACCCAAGATTATCCTTGCCTAAGAAAATAGAAGCTACATTCTGATGCCCTTGGAATTCACTTTACCTGTCATTATGTTATTTAGAAATAATGTTATTTAGAAATAATGTATTATTTATGTTATTTAGAAATAATCAGCTTTATAGAACAATGGAGTGACCAACTGATGACTCAGCTATGTCAGGTTATTGCACGCTGAGTATAATATAGACTTTAGATCAACAATCAATATATAATTCTTGGTTTTTTTGTAACCAGAATACCTAGGAAGAGGTAGAGGTAGGTGTGGCATGTTATGTGATTGTACCTAATGACTTTCTCAGAGAGTTTGCTTCCTGTCTCTGACATTCTACATTCTGCGCTTCAGGAGGTTTTAGCATCTAGGGAGAAATGTTTCTAACCAAGGAATGCAGAGACGATTCCACTGCGTTTTGGGCTCCTCATAATATAGAGGAATAGAAGAAAGGAGGTCACAGTTGTAGGCTGATAATGGCTATTAAGGGGAAACAGAGTTGCTACTACTTAATGAGTGCTGAGAGGTGCGTCAGTGGGACCCAGGGGACCACCTTGTGCTCTTGTATTAATCAAGATTCTTTTGATTGCCAGTGAAAGAAATTCCACTCAAGTTAGGCTTGGCAAAATAAGGGCCTTTTGCAAGGTATACCAAGGCCTCAGGAAACAGCGACAGGACCATCACCAGGACTTCTGTCTTTCTGTGTCTGTATGTCAGCACTATTTTCTCCTACTACAGACTGACTTCTATTTGGCAGGAAATGTGATTGTTACAGCCCTAGGCTCACATCTTCCCTGCTTTGTCTTCCTTTAATTTTATTTCAAAAAGTCCCAGAGAAGGACTCTGACACCTAGAGTGGGAGTCCTATTCCTAGATTCATCAGGCTTCCATATGACCCACCTAGTTAGAGCTGGGAGAGACAGGAGAGGTAGGAGGAGGAGCTATTCAGGGCCCACCAAACAATTAGATTTTGTTGTCACTTTATGACATAGGAAGACCTGTATCACTGCAGACCACCAAAGCTCAGAGACTTTACAAGTGAGGATTTGGGTCACCTCGTAAGGAAAAAAACTCCAGCTGAAGGTAAGGGGAACTTGCAGTGGATAAGGGAAAAGAGAGACTAGTTAGGCCTCAGGACCTGATGTAGAAATGGGGCTGAGGTCTCCACATATATATTTTTAGCTGGGGGAGTGTCCAAAGCTTGAGTTACTTCTGCCATTTCCTTTTTATTTCCTTTTCCCTCTTAAAATAGGAGTTGTCGTAATCATGAAATGTTTTTTTTTCCTCTTCCATTTCCCTTATTTTGTATATAGGATTTGTTGGTGTGATTTTTTTTTTTTTTTTTTTGCAGTACGCGGGCCTCTCACTGTTGTGGCCTCTCCCG
>NW_021146900.1:8110-25000 GCF_002837175.3 Physeter macrocephalus
GCACGAACCCGCATCCCCTGCATCGGCAGGCGGACTCTCAACCACTGCGCCACCAGGGAAACCCTGTTGGTGTGATTTAATTTGCCATTTAATCTCTAGGTTGCAGAATGGTAAATTGGAATTAAGTTGGAAATGGAAGAGGATGCCTCATTATGGAGATCAGACTCAAATTCTCCTTTTAAAACAAAAAAAGCAAAAGAAAAGGAGGCGGGAAAGACAAGGGTATTTTTAATGTATTATGATTCAAAGATGAATCCATATGAGTTTTGTTTTGTTTGTTTTTAATTGGTGGCATGGAGGGGGTAGCAGGAGGAAGGTATAGCCAATTGCTTGGTTTACTCAGTAAAGCTGGGGGGTAGGAAGGGGCCTCCTGGAAGCTCATGTGCCCTAAAGGCTAAACTTGTCCCAGACTTCTTTCTGGGGCTGCCTCTCCCTAACAGCAGCCAGTGCTTTTGGGTTTTATCATAAGAGTCAGCAATTACTCTGTTCAGTAAGTGACTTTAATTAAATAAGCACAAAATGAACACATAACTTCAAATTGTGATAGATGCTATCAAGAAAAGGATCAAAATGCCCTGGGATAATATAAAAGGGGGAACTAATCCGGCCTAGGAGGTCAGAGAAGGTTTATCTGAAAAGAGATCTTAAATATGAGAGGGGGAAGAGAATTTTAGGCAGAGGCAACAGTGTGGCAGAAAGGAGCGTGAGACCCAGTTCCAGAGACTGAAGGGCAAAGGCTGAAGCTGGAGAGATAGAGCAGGATGCTCAGAGCCCTGGGGCTGCAGCCTTAAGGATTTACCCTGCAATGCGGAAGCCACTGAAGGGTTTTAGGCAGGAGGGTGATGACATGATCAGATTTTCATTCTGAAAATGTCACTGTATCTGCAGTGAGGAAAACCGATCGGAGGGACCCAGTAAATGCAGTTAGGGAATTAAACAGGGCCTGCAAGGCCTAGGTCCAGGCTGCCGGAGGCGGGGGAGGCGATTCCGACCCTCGGGCAGGCGCGCGGCTCCGCGGAAAACCGAACCGGCACACGTGGGCCAGGCTGCCCCGCCCCGCCGCGCTGACGCCGCCTGACTCGGCAGTCCCGGCTTGCGCTGGGCGCACGGCCCGGGATCCCACACCCCACGCGCCGGCCCGCGTGGACGCCCAAGCCGAGGGATTCCTCTACCCCCGCCCCCACTCCGCCCAACCCCGAGGGACGAGTTCCCGCCGCGGGGCCCTCGGAACCAGAGCCAGCCGGGCGGGGCGGCGCCTCCAGGCCGTGAGTCGGGGCCCGGAGGGGGAGGGTTTGGACCCCAGTAGGGGGCGGGGGTCACAGCCTCTGCCCAGCTGCCTCTTTTGGAGAGATCAGGGACGGACGATCAGTATCCTGTGTCTCCTGGGGGTAGTCTCCCTCTCCCGCAAGGCTAGGCAGGAAGGGAGGCCGCCTCCCCCCATCCTTACAGAGCGCTCTCCCACACACAAATTGCGGATTAGCTTAGAGAGAAGCCTGATCCTGGGGTGTCTCGGTTCTCATTTTACCGTCTCCGAGAACCCCTAGGTCCTTAGCAAGACCCCCACCTCATTCCAGCCGCCTTCACGGCCCCGCCCAAATTTAGAAAATAGAAAACATTTGGGCGGGGACGATCTCCAGGCACCTTGCTTAGCGGGATGGAGTCTGTAGGTTACGAAGGGACCTACACCATTGCCCCCAGGACTTCTTCCCACTGCTGGATGTGGGGAGGGTCCCTGCCACCTCCACTTACACTCTCCCTCACTTTTACTGATCCCCAGTTTTTCTAATCCTAGTAATTTGTGGTCAGTAGGAACTTCTTGTCAATTTAAACCCTAATTTTGGGAGAAGTCGGTTATTGGGGAGGAAAGAATAATGTGGTGTGTTCTCTCTCTAGGGCCTCAGGTTGGAGCAAGCTAGAGGCAGGGACCTGGGATGGTACTAGACATGGAGGGAAGGGGCAAGGTCAGAAGAGAGGCTTGTCAGTGGGAGAAGGGCTTCCTCACTGGGCAGAGGAGGGAACCCAACCCAGCTCTTCCAGCCCTGGCAGTCAGCAGTAGCCTCTGCTACTCTTGGCCCGTCTCCCTGAGCATAGATATCCCACTGCAGTCCCCCTCCCCCATTCACTTACTCACTCAGCAAGGATGTGCTGATGCCTGCTTAGTGCCACGTTCTGTGCTGGCTCCTGAATATGATGGAGGGTATATAGAGGAATTCCATGTCTAGCTAGGGAGCCAGTAAGCTGCTATTACAAGATAGAAAACAGAAACAAAAAAAAAAAGCTGAATAGACATTTATTGATCATAAACTGTGTGCCGGGGACAAGAAACAAACATGAATAAGAGAGCATGTACCCAGGGCAGTGGGGATCCTGAGGAAGGCATAGTTAACTGTGTGTGTTTGTGTATATCGGGGCAGTGGGGATGATATCAGGATGGCTTCAGGGAAGTGGGCGTACTAGAGCTGCGTTTTGAAGTATGAAAAGGAATTTGCTGGGTGCAGAAGGGAAGAGCTTGGAGGGAAGGGGAGAGGAAGGATATTATAGGCCCAGGGAGTTGTATGAGGAGAAGAATGGTGTGTCTGGAGATCTCTGAGCAGTGTGGAGGCAGAGTGGCAAGAGGCAAGTCTGGAGCAGTGAGCAGGGGCCAGAGGAAGCACCGCCGGGAAGAGGGTTAGCAGGAGGTTAGGGAGGGAGCCATGACAAACTTACATTTTTAACTAGAGGCAGAGAGATCAGAGGACAGCCTGCCTCAGGGCTGAGGGAAAACCCTGTGAGGAGACTGAGAATCAGCAGTCAGAGAGCGAAGAGGAAAACCACCAAGGCAGGTGTTACCAGAGCCAAGGGAAAGGAGCAGCCTTGTCCCTGCTGCTAGGCTGCCTCGACTTCAGGCACCCCACCCTGTCCTGCTCTGACTCATTCTCTGCTTCCCTTTGACAGACCAGATGTTTGCCATCCAGCCAGGGGTAGCTGAAGGGGGTCAGTTCCTGGGGGACCCGCCTCCTGGAGTATGTCAGCCCGAGCTTCAACCAGACAGCAACTCCAACTTCATGGCAAGTGCCAAAGATACCAATGAGAATTGGCATGGGATGCCAGGCCAAGTGGAACCCATACTGATAAGGAGCTTCTCTGAGTTGCCCTCTGACAACCAGGCCTTCCAGGATCCTGGACTCCCTGAGGGGGAGGTCCGCAGCCCACCAGAGGGGGCAGAGATCCCTGGAGCTGGGCCTGAGAAGATGGGTGATGCCAGCACAGTCTGCTCCCCTCTGGAGGACAACGGCTATGCCAGCAGCTCCCTGAGCATTGACAGCCCTAGCCGCAGCCCTGAGCCTGCCTGTGGGACCCCTCCCAGCCCTGGCCCTCCAGCTCCCCTTCTGCCCTCGGTGGCCCAGGCCGTACAGCAGCTGCAGGCTCAAGAGCGCTATAAAGAGCAGGAGAAGGAAAAGCACCATGTGCACTTGGTGATGTACCGTCGCCTGGCCCTGCTCCAGTGGATCCGGGGCCTGCAGCACCAGTTGGTTGACCAGCAGGCCCGTCTGCAGGAGAGCTTTGACACCATTCTAGATAACCGGAAGGAGCTTATCCGCTGTCTCCAACAGAGGGCAGCACCATCCACACCCCAGGAGCAGGGCTAAGGGTGTCTCTGTACAGGGGTGCAAGGGTTTATGTATATATTTGCAGGCATGTGTGTGGTTGTGCACAAGCAAGTACAGATTATTTGCTGGTATGAGTGCAGGGAAGCATAAGTGAGTATGTCAGTGCTAACATGTAGGCAGATGTGCACAGGCCATGTGAGAATCAGCAGCCCTATGTGTGAGTATGTACATATGTGTATGTATAGTATGTATGTAGGAGGAAGTAAATTTGTATATGCATGTGTGGACGGGTACCCCACGGTGTGTGTATATGTGCATGAGTGAAGATATATATGCAAAAGATGTGTGTTTATGTATGAGTTTGAGTGTGCAGATTTGTGGTGGGTGTTTGTGAGTGAGCCCTTGTGCGTGCAGGCCTATGTGTAGGGGTGCATGTGTGCAGGTGCGTGCATGGGATGTATACATTAGGAGCATGTATATTTGCAGGCTGACTCAGGAGCAAGTGTGTGCAAATATATGTTCAATTGCACACGTGGGGCATCCGTCCATACCTTATGTTACCTGTGGTCTCCACTAGCCTTTTTTCTCCACAGGGTCCCACTGCTCCCTGGAGAGAAGGCTAGCCTGCTCTCATTATCTGAAGGTTGTGGCTGATCCTTTCTCTTGGCTTTCTCGGCTACCTCTCCTTATCCCTCCCCTTCACTCCTCCCAGATCTTGCTCTGCTAAGGCTGTTGTCCCTGATGGTGGATTTGCTGTAGGAAGTTAGGTCGCTACTCTGGCCTACTATGGCTTTTTAGCTGCAATCTTTCCAAGGCAATTGGTAGAGAACTGGTGTCAGGGAAGGGAGCTAGAATGGTGATTGACACCATGGCAGGCATGGAGGCGGGATCAGAGGAGAAGATAGGGGACTGTCCTTCTTGAACTCTGCCATTAGGCACATGGGAGATGGGGATGGGGGAGATGACGATGGCAGAACCCTGAGAAGACTAGGAGAATGGGAATTCTACAATACCAGTTCCAAACAAATCACACCTCTCCACTGCAAGGGAGCTGTTGCAAACCATATCGACTTAAGCTTCTGATGAAAAGGAATCTGTGTTAATATAATGTCATATGTCAACTACACCTCAATAAAAAATAAAAAAGAAAAGGAATGTGTGCTTTCTAAGCTTGCAAGGAGTGGAGAGGTGTTCCAAGGCCGTTGGAGAAAAATCTTACTTCCCTCTCTGTGCTTCTACTTGCTGTGCCTCTCTGGCTGTAGCAACATTAGGTGTCAAATTAATTTGGTCAATTTCCCTGAAATCAGACTGTCTGGGCCAGGAGGAGCCACAGTTTGGCTCTCTAGAGTGGGCAGTGGGCAGTGTCAGTCCAGCCACTGGAAGCTGTTAGGATGCTGGGCCATACCCTCTTCTGTGACTGCATGGGGTTGACAGGCCCCAGCAGAGGCTCCGTGAGGTGGAGAGTGGGTGAGTTCTGGAGAGAAGCAAGGACTAAAGTAGTTGAGCTCCCTGCTTTGCTTTTGGGAGCCAAGAGGATGCAAAATCCTGATAGGTGAGGATTTTGACCTACCATTTCTGTAGGTCAGGACTCTCTCACCAGGCTGCAATCAAGATGTCAGTACAAGGTCCCTGGTCTCCTTTGTTGGGAGCATTCAGTTCCCGGAGGGCTGTAGGCTGGAGATCACTTTTAGTTCCTTCCATGTGGGCAGCTTGCTTCATCAAATCATGCAAGCCAAGACAGTTATAGAGTATTAACAAGACAGAAGTCACAGTTTTCAGCAACCTAATCACAGAAGTGACATTCCTCAGTGTTGCCATATTTTATTGGTTAAAAATAAGTTGCTTAAAGGGAGAATATTACACAAGGCTCTGAGTACCGGGAGGGGGGGTCATCAGGAGCCATCTTAGAGGCTGCGTACTACAGGAGGCATATTTTGATTGATCAGATAAAGGCATATTTTATTGATTGTTTTTAATTATACAAATAAAAATTAATTCTACTTATAAAAATGGAAACATTTCAGAGAAATCTAATGTTTCCTTTTATCCCTCCCCAGCAAGGTATATATATTTTAAACCTCACAAAGTATACTTCTTGCTGAAACAGTCAGTGACCCAGGACATTAATAATTCTTGTTATCTCGACATTTGACATTTAAGCAGAAACGATACTGGTCCAGTTTTTTTTTTTTTTAAGGTGTGTCTCATTATTTCTTTTTCGTTTTTTTAAAAAAATAAATTTTATTTATTTATTTATTTTTGGCTGCATTGGGTCTTCGTTGCTGCGCGCGGGCTTTTTCTAGTTGTGGACAGCGGGGGCTACTCTTCGTGGCAGCGCGCGGGCTTCTCATTGCGGTGGCTTCTCTTTGTTGCGGAGCACGGGCTCTAGGTGTGCAGGCTTCAGTAGTTGTGGCGCACGGGCTTAGTTGCTCCGCAGCACGTGGGATCCTCCTGGATCAGGGCTCAAACCCATGTCTCCTGCATTGGCGAGCGGATTCTTTTTTTAAAAAAAAAATTTATTTATTTATTTAATATTTATTTTTGGCTGCGTTGGGTCTTTGTTGCTGCGCATGGGCTTTCTCTAGTTGTGGCGAGAGGAGGCTACTCTTGCAGCGCGCCGACTTCTCATTGTGGTGGCTTCTCTTGTTGCGGAGCACTGGCTGTAGGCACACGGGCTTCAGTAGTTGCAACACATGGGCTCAGTAGTTGTGGCTCGCGGGCTCTAGAGCGCAGACTCAGTAGTTGTGGCGCACGGGCTTAGTTGCTCCGCGGCATGTGGGATCTTCCCAGACCAGGGCTCGAACCCGTGTCCTCTGCATTGGCAGGCGGATTCTTAACCACTGCGCCACCAGGGAAGTCCCGATACTGGACCAGTTTTAACAAATTCCATTTATTAAGAGACGTTGTTCTAGCAAAGGGCTATAGGTAAATTTGAATAACTTCAACTGTGAGGACTTCTAACAAGCAACATCAAGCCCTCAGAACACAAGGTGAATTTTCAGAAAAGGCCCCTTTCCTGAATGCGTGAAGACTTTTCTGAGTAAAACCGGCGGTTAAGAGCACAGACTCAGAAGCCAGACCCCTGGAGTTGGATGTTGGCGCCATTTCTTTCTGTCTCTGTGACCTTGGGCAAATCAATTAACTTCTCTGTTCTCCAGTTTCCTCATCTTAAAATGAAGACAGTAGTAGTAACTACCTCATAGGATTGTTGCAAGGGTTAAATGGATATATAATATGCAAAATACTGTACCTGGCACATAGTAAACTATGTTAATGAGAATTATAATTATTATTATAGATCGTGCTTTTGTGATGCACACTTAACTTTTTCACAGAAAAACAATTAAATTTTTCCTTAAGGAGTCGGAATCTAAAATTTAAAAGACATCATTTTAAAAAGCCTTTTAAAAAATAAAGCTGCCTGATATTCCTCTCCATAAGAGAGCTTTCTGAGCTGAGAAAAAGATGAAAGCCGGACCAAGGAACAAGTGTGGTGAATTGCATGTTGACAGGAGCCCTGCCAATCCTGGGTTTAGAGACAGACCCAGCCCCTGGTGTGGTGGTGGGTTAGGGAAGGAGCTTGACAAGAGCAGGGAGTCAGGGCTGGAGCCAGGCCAGCAGAGTTTGGGGCCGGGATGCTGAGGCAGGACCCCAGTGGATGAGCTGACCCAGCCAAGAATTGCTGTTTCCAATCAGGCACGCTGGCCATCAGGCCTGATAGTGGGAAGCTCTGAGGCTACTGCTGTACCTGTGTGGGGAAGACCTGGTCCAGAGACTGTCTATAGACTGCCTCTGTTTCTTTGCCTGTGGACACTGTACAGACTGAACGAGGAAATGGGTCTGAAGATGCTTTGTATGCATTAAAACAATCAAGGCCCCCCCCTGCACAAGGCCCTACAGTGCCAGCCCTGCCCTTGAGCAAGTCTTGCCTGCACAGGTAGATAAGACTTGTATCCAAAAGACTAATGCACTAGCCGCTCAGCCAAGGAGAAGGGGAGCTGCGGCTGCCCTCTGTGAAGGTCTCTTCCTGAGACTTCTATACTTGGGAGGTTGTTTTAAAGTCACTGAGTGGGGATTTCTTTGTCCCTGGGATAGGGAGAAGAGCGGGGAAGTTTCATGCACTAGGGAGGGGTTTAGCCCTGTAGGAAGTTACGTCGCTACTTGGGTGAGGTTGTGAGCCAGTGAGCCACCTTCCCCTTCCTGCCAGAGTGAAACCCCGTGACCAGGAGCAGGGAAGTCTAACTCAGGTTTCTGGTCCTACCTGAGGAGACTTGCTTAATAGGAGGAATGAGGGATGAGGTTGGGCCTGAGACCCCGAGACCCACAGGTCAAGGCACACAGCAGAGGCCTGAGCAGGCCCGAGGGACAGGAGGAAGCATGGAAGGGGTTGGCAGGGAGGTAGTGCAGGGCTGGGTCCTCTGGGGAGAAGAAAGATCTGGGTCCATGGAAACTTTCTCTCCAGGGACCCCAAGTAGGTCTGCACCATCAAGTGTTGTCAGAGGGGATGGGATTAAAACCCGGGGTGCAGGGAGGCAGGGAGTGGAGTGGGAATGAGGGGCAGTGTAAGGGGTTACAGGGATAAGGAGACTGCAGAAGGTAGGTGGGCTCCCAAGCCCTGTAGGTGTGGCATATCATATCGGGGCTCTGTGTACAGATGGTGCCTGACTTATGATGATTTGATTTATGATTTTTTAAAAAGATTTATTATTTATTTATTTTATTTTATCATTTTTGGCTTTGTGGGATCTTCATTGAGGCATATGTGGGATCTTTCCTTGTGGCACGCGGGCTCTTCCTTGTGGCGCGCAGGCTTCTCTCTAGTTGTGGCGTGCAGGCTCCAGAGCGCGTGGGCTCTGTAGTTTGCGGCACGCGGGCTCTCTAGTTGAGGCGTGCAAGCTCAGTAGTTGTGGAGCACGGGCTTAGTTGCCCCGTGGCATGTGGGATCTTAGTTCCCTCTCCAGGGATCGAACCCGCGTCCCCTGCATTGTAAGGTGGATTCTTTACCACTGGACCACCAGGGAAGTCCCCGATTTATGATTTTCTTAAAAAGTAATTAGAAATATCCTAGTACATTGTACTTCGGAGATAGGGTCCTTTGGGCATTTAGATCCCTACTTCATCATCACCACCATCACCACACACACACACACACACACACACACACACACACACACACACACATCAACTATTTACACATGGATTAAAAAAAATTACTCTTGTGCATGAACAAAAATGAAAACACAAATAAATTACTTAAGGTGTTCCAAAACCTTTTTCACATTCTTTCTTTTGTATGAATCCCCTTTTAGTCCAGGCATTAGTGTTTGTGTTTTCTCATAAAACGTAGTCTTTATGCTATTAAGAGCATTGGTGATGAGCATTTCATTAAGTAGCATCTCAGCATTGTCTCTAGAATTTCCTTCTGAGACAGAAGACATTTCTGGGACTGGAGACTGAAGTGTTCACTCCTGTTTTCCTTCTTTCTAATTAAAGCTGATTCCATGACAGAAGTATCAATCTGTGGAAATAGCGTTCTTTTTCCTCTCCAAAGCAGAAAATTCAGCACCTATACTTAGAGTTCTGTTGGAGAAGTGGCTGAACTCGAAATGTATTAGGAACCCAACTGCAGTTTAGTGTTGGTGGATTCAACAAATTGCAGCAGTCCTTCAAATACAGGTTATGGTTTCCTTCTGGGATGACCTCACCAGGACCCTTGGCAACAGTGCTGCTTAGTAGACTCTGGCAGCAAGATACTACATTTGTTGTGTTTCTAACTGAGCTGGAGTTGAAGGCATTCTCCAAAACATGATGGCAGTTGATGTCTACAGAAGTGCTGGTAAGTGCTATGGATGTGAGTCCACCGCTCACTATTCCTAGGGAACCGAAATTGGCAAAGCCACAGAGAGCATGAGGGACAATTGTCTCAGCACGAATCGACATATATTGCTGCACACCATCCACAAATTGGGTCCACCCTCTTGCCTTAAATGGATCAATTTTGCGAGTTTCTGATAAGCCACAAATTCATTGAAGAATGAATGTCTTATAACCTATGAGCTTGGCAACCATAAAGCTGTCTTGCCAGCCCACTCCCATCATGAAGGAAAAGGGCATGAAGATGTAGGAGCATATTACTTTGAAACTCAGTTGTGGATAGTCAAACAAGTTTCCAAACCAGGAAAGGGCTGAATTCACAAAAGACAACAGGTCCAGGAAGGCAATCAAATTCACAGCGATGTTCGCCACCAGGGAAATGGATGAGGATGCTCCCTGAGGGTTATTTTAGGTGTTTCTGTCTCCGGTCAAGAAAGTTTAGAAATAGCCAATGCTGCAGGTGTGGACATACCTGAAGCAGTTAACAGGTGAGAGGATGAAACCCCCAAAGAAATATATGCACCTAAGACACTTCCAGCAATGGTTGAAAACCCAGTGGTCATGACTGTGTGGAGTTCGGACTTGGTGACGTATGGTAAATATGGTTGGACCAGCAGTGGAGACTCTGTCTGTCCAACAAATATATTGCCAGAACAACTACAGATTCAACAGATGTTCCCATAGTCACTAGCATTACCCATCCAACCTCTCAAACAAACATGGTTGATGGTCCCAATTTGTAGTGGTCGTTCCAACCAGAGACTGTGGTGCCTTCCTCAGAATGAGGACTTCCTGTTGCATCCTCTCTCCTTCCTTCCTGCTTCGATGTGGACACAGGAATGCTTTTTAATGATCCACTGCATCCATCCGAGGTAGTGCAACATGGACGTCACAGTGCTGAAGAAACCCACGATGGGCAGGACCTTAAATGCAAAAAAGTGGTCTTTATATTTCTCACCAAAGACAAATGAGGCGCCAGCATCAGTGTACTCCAGGAATGTCTGAACTTGTTTCCATAACCAATCAAAAGCCATAAATCCAGCTTCCGTCCTTAGTATCAAAAGCCCAAGAAGAAACTGTAACCCAATACCCCAGAAGACAGGCCTCCAGTAAACTTTGGTTGGGTGCTTGGAAAATAGAAATGTCAGGATAATGTACATTATGAGTCCACTGAAGGACACCAGCTGCTGTTGGCCCAATTTGGTGGTGTCAAAGACCAGCCAGAAAATAACTCCCAGGATCAGGCAGGCCCAAATCACCCACTTCAGCCAGACCCAATGGCTGTCCAGAAGCCTTTGGCCAGGAGATGGGAACTGAGCGATTTGAGACTCATATCTGGCCATGAAGTGATCCCAGATCACAAAGAAGATGGCAACCACCGTGATCACAAAAAGAGGAAGGGCTCTGCGAAAGTTCAGCACACAGGCCGCAATCACCAGAGCCAGGTAACTTGCTATTAAAATGCCCCAGATGATATACTTAGGGGTTGTTTTGTGTTCCCTACAAAACTCATAAACTGTACCATACTTCCTTTCCAGGCACCCTTTTTTTTTGTGTGTGTTATGGGGGCCTCTCACTGTTGTGGCCTCTCCCGTTGCGGAGCACAGGCTCCGGACGCGCAGGCTCAGCGGCCACGGCTCACGGGCCCAGCCGCTCCGCGGCACGCGCGTCCCCTGCATCGGCAGGCGGACCCTCAACCACTGCGCCACCAGGGAAGCCCCTCCAGGCACCCTTTTTGATGTGTCTCTTGATCCTCCTCATCTCCATCCTTTCTTGGAGAATCCTGCTCAATGGTGACTTGCCCTTCCCCCTGTTTGCCCTTTTCTTGCTCTCTGTTTTGCACAACTCTACTCCTTAGTGAGTTGTCATTTCCTGATGTGTTCTGGTTTTCAAAGCAGTCTTCATCACCCTGAAAGCCCGTGTTGCTGCAGCCCTCGGCTGTGAGGGCTACCATCCTCTGCAGCTCCACAGAATTTTTGCTGCTCACGGATTTGGCTGGGCTCTGAATTCTTTTCAGATGTCTGGGCTGGAGATGCCCTGTACCTCACTAATCCTTCTCATTCTCCTCATTCCTTCTGGCCCATTTTTACTCCAGGAAGAAGACTCCTGTGCATGCGAACCACAGATGGTCTCTGGTGCCTCTTCCCTGGTGTGTCGGATGGAGGGCCAGACGCCAGCTTCACTCCCCAGCTCACCTAGGAGAATCTGATTTATGACTTTTTTACTTTACTTTTTGATGGTGCAAAACTGATAAGCATTCAGTAGAAACCTACTTTGAATTCTGAATTTTAATCTTTCCCCAGGCTGGTGATATGCGGTATGATAGTCAGTCTCTCAATACCCTCGGGATGCTGGGCAGTGGCAACTCCCAGTCAGCTACACAATCATCAAGGTAAACAACTGATACACTTACAACCATTCTGTACCCACACATCCATTCTGTTTCTCACTTTCAGTACAGTATTCAATAAATCACATGAGATATTCAACACTTTATTATAAAACAGGCTTTATGTTAGATGATTTTGCCCAACTGTGGGCTAATGTGAGTGTTTTGAGCATGTTTAATGTAGGTTAGGCTAAGCTATGATGTTCAGTAGGTTAGGTGTATTAAATGCATTTTTTTACTCACAATACTGTCCATTTACAATGGGTTTATTGGGATGGAACCCCATTATAAGTGGAGAAAGGTCTGTAGTGGCTATCTCTGAGGAGATTGAATGGCCCCTGATGGCAGCCTGTGACATGTCTGCCAGCCTCTGTTTCCTACAGGCCACACCCCAAACCCAGTGTTAGTGTTTCCTCCTCATCACAGCATGAACAGGTAACAAGAACAGGAAAGCAATGAGATCTCTGAACACCTGATCAAGGAAAACTTCCTGGAGGAAGAAGAGTCTAGAGAATGAGTAGAAGTTGAGGCAACAAAGGATAGTGATTCCTAGTGCAGACTGGACCCAGGTGTCTTGGATCTTCCACTTACTAGCTGTGCCTCACTTTTTTCAACTGTGAAATGGGGCAGTTAGTTCTTCTCTCATAGCATTTTGTGAGAGTTCAATAAGTTTACACATGTAAAGGGCTTAGAGCTGAGCCTGGCACATAGGAAGGAGTTCATAAATGTCAGCTGTTACTATCTGACTAGGAGAGGAGGGGGAGGTCATCAGAGCTAGGAGATGCAGCTGGGCAGTTGTGCTGTATATTAAAATTAATTGCTAAAGGGCCTTGACTCCCAGACCTATGAGTTTAATGGGGATGCTGGTGGTGAGGAGCATGAGATGGGGGTGTTCCAAATCAGACCTCAAATCCACGCTCATATACATGCCCACACCCACCAGGCACCCACAGACACAGGGGCACTAGACCCCACACCTATGCATTGCGCCCGTGCACAGACACACCCACACCCACACACACTCCTGGACACAGACCCACACGCGTGCTTCCTCTTCCTTCCCCAACCCCTCTCAGAAATAAAACTGCTCCCAGCCCGGGGTGGGGGGTGGTTTGCACACCGCCGCAGTCCCCCGAGCCTCTCCCAGACCCAGCGCCGGACAGCTAGAAATGTGTCTGCTCCGCCGTCTCCAGGCCTGAAGGCTTCTAGCCACACCTTATCCTTCCCCGCTCCTCTTCCCAAACCCCTAGGCTCAGAGGCGGTCGATCTTCTACTTGCTTCATTCTTTTTCATCACCAGTAGATTTGAGAAGAGATTCGGCTGGTTGTGGGACTGGCCGGCGGGAGGAGGGAGGTGGCTTAGGGAAAAGGGGAATCATCATACTGAGGTCAGGGCCGGGGGAGGGGCCAGGTCCACCAAGGACCTATACACCCTCCCCACCCCCGCACCGGGGATGAAAGAGGGCTCGAGCCGTGGGATGGGAGCAGTCCGAGGGGCTCGGTGCTTGGGGGACCGTGAGCTTGCCCCATAATGGGGCGCAAGGTGGAGCCCTAGTGCTCCGTGCTGGGGAGGAAGGAGAGGGCAGGAGGCCGGCGTTCAGCTGGTGTCCAGCGGTCCCCGGGCGGGGCTCGTCCCCCGAAAGGCACGGACAAAGGGGCGGCCTCCCCGGACCCCTGCGCCGCCTGGAGCCGAGGGCTCAGCACAAAGCTGGGGGCGGGTGGAGCCGAGCCCGCCCCACGCGCCGACACTCACGGGACTGTTGATCCGCACGATTGCGAGCGACGTTTCCTGCGCTTAATCCCAACAAGCATGAAAACGGCTCCAGCGGGCCGCCAGCAGGCCCTTTGTCCCGGGCCCTCGCGGGACAGCTGCAGCCGGGATCCCTCCCCACTTCTGTGTCTCCTCCCCCGCGCCCCTCTCCGCCCTCCCCAGCTCAGCTGCCCGGATGGCCGCAAGCCTCCCAGGTCTCTCGCCTCGGGCACTTGGCCGCACAAAGAGGGGCAGTGCCCCTAATCTGGGGGAGAGGGAAGATTAACCCCAGGCTCTGCAGGGAGAGGTGGGACTGTGGAGGGAAGAGAGAGAGAGAGAGAGACAGGGGTGAGGGGTGTGCCTTCTGCGAATGTAGGGCTGTGCGAGTGATGTGGGCCTGCAAGTGAGAGCATAGATGTGGGACTGGAGCCGTAGGTGGACACGTGTGAGCGGGTGCAAGTTAGCGGACTGGAGGGGACCCGGGTTGATTACTTATGCTTCTTGGACTCCTCTGGCCAGCCCCCAACATTCAGTGTTCAGACAGCTCTCCGGGCAAGAAACTCCCTAGACCTTGATGCTCCCTGGGCTTCCTGGGACCTCCTGTCTCTACTCCTCCTGGGATCTCCTCCACTCTGTGCCTTGGCCCCTGCCCATCCTCTGGACTCCAGCAGGGTCTCTGCCTCCAACTGCCCACTGGACAGCTCGCCTCGGATGACCCACAGCACCTCAAACCTCCCGTGTCCCAAACTGAGCTCATCTCGTCACCCACAAATCTGCTCACCCCGCTCAGTCACCTGGGGCGTAAGCCTTGATCCAACTAGTCACTCCTCACACCCGTCACCAGGTCCTGTCCCTTCCGCCTCCTGAATGCTTCTCTAGCCCATGCCTTCCTGTCCACTCCAGCTTCCCCACCTTGGTTCAGGCCACTGTCATCTCTCACCCAGAAAACTGGAAGGGCTCCTAGCCTGGCTCCCTCCCTTCCATTCACCACACTGCTCTGGAGTGGGCTTCCATAAGACTCCTCCAACTTAAGACCTTTCCAAGGGTCTCCGATTGCTTAGCTTGGTTTGCAAGGCCTTCCCTGACTGCTTCCTACATCCTCACTGGCCTGATCTTTCTCCAGGGTCTGTTGTTCTCAAGGTACTGTCTAGTCCACAAAGACCTTTCTCAAGAGCCTTCATGGAGACTTTTTCTCATGAAATCTCTGAGTAGCCTTGTTCCTTCAGAACCATCCTTCAGACCCCCAAGGTCCAGGGAACTACAGGGCAGTGGGAAGCCAGATCCTCCAGAGACAGTGCATATGCTGGCTCAGCCTTGCCCACACTATGCCTGCCACACGCAGGACAGCAGGGCTCCTCCCCAGCTGATGTGGTCCTGCCCTTCCTTGGGCTTCCTCAGGCCACCGTGGCTACAGAGGCCACTCCAGGTACGTGACTCCTCAGGGCTGCTGGACACCATTGTCTCTGTCCCAGATCTCTCAGGATGGACCACATTCCCATGGGGCTCAGAACCCCACAGTCTGCAAGCATGTCTGTGTCACACTGTTCCTGTCACCATTGTCACCAGACACCTCCTCCCAGGAACCTGCTTCCAAGATGCTCTCAAGCCCCCGTCTTAGTCAGACAGGAAATTCCTATATTCAACAAATATTTATTACTGTCTACCATGTTCCAGCCCCTCTGGTAGGCAGTGGTGATTCAGATGAATCAGACACAGTCCCAGCCCACTGGAACTTCACAGTCAATTCCTGGAGACCCAGACACGGGTAATAAGAGTGCAGTGTGATAAGTGCTAATACAAATCTGTCCATGGTGCTGTGGAAGCACTTTCTAAAACATGTTCCAATAGGTGGGAAGTAAAAGATTTCCAAGTTCAAAGGGAATGATCAGGAAAGCGTTCACAAGGAATTCCCTGGCAGTCTAGTGGTTAGGTCTCTGCGCTTTCACTGTTGAAGGCACAGGTTCAATCCCTGTTCGGGGAACTAAGATACTAAGATCTGGCAAGCCACTCGGGGGAGGCCAAAAGAAAATAAAGAAAAAAGAAAAAAAAAAAAAAGGAAAGCATTCACAGAGGAGCTGATGTGGAGGATGTGACCTGGAGGATGAGTAAAAGTAGGTAAACAGCATCCTAGGAAAAGTGAAGAGGACCTACCCTGGGGACCCAGGAACCAGGAGCCTCCGAGAGTTCAGAAGCAGGGCACTGTCCAAGAGACAGAGGAGTCTCTCTGAGCCGGCAACTGCAATGAGGAGCGAGGCTTTACCTGGACAACTGTTATGAATGCTTGCTCTCATGAGGTTGGCCTGAGACATCACATCACTTCCTGGGATGCTGGGCAGTATAATAAACTCAGTAAGGTATCCCACTTGTCCGTGAGCCACACAAGCCTCTGTCTTCAGGTACATTCAGAGCCTTCAGAGTTTGGGAGTGTATGGGGTAGTAATGGGTACAGACTGGGAACCCCAGAAGCCAGTCCTCTGAAGAAAGGGCTTCTGCACCAGGCCACTGGGCTTCATTATGGGAACCAACAATCCTCCCGCAAAAGACCCTCCCTGCTTAATATCAACTAAACTTGGTTCTGCAGGAACCCAACAACATAGGCTCAGTCCAGAACATGCAGGTGTACACAGATGTATATGTCTGTGTCCAAACCCCTGTGAAGAAGTTCAAAGCTTCTTTTATCTGGCGGGTCTGGTGGGTTTCAATGCCATACTCCCCATTCCCCTCCCCCAATTTTATTCCTACTTGCATCCGTGTGTTATTCCTATCCCCGTGGCCAGCTCATCCTCTCCCCATTCTCAATACCATCTTTCCCAACTCACTTCTCTATTTCAGCCCAAAGCATCGTCCTAACAACAACAGCAATAAGAGAAAGAAGAAGGAAGAGGAGAAGGCAGAGGGGAGTAGGAGAAGAGTATTTTCTTAGAGTACTAACTTTGTGTCAGGACAGGCGCTGTTCTTGGTGCCTTACCTGTGTTAACTCATCTAATCCCTACGAGAAAGATACTATTATCATCTGCATTTTGCGGATGAAGAAATTGAGGGCCAGGGGTGTTGAGCAACTTGCTTAAATTCACGTAGCTGGTAGGAGGCAGAGCCAGGATTCAAACCCAGGCAGTCTGGCTGCAGAATCAGTGCTCTCACCACCTCAACTCCACGTTGCCCCACAACCACTCCCTACCTGCCTTTATAACCATCTTCGTATTCTCCTACCCTATCCCCATCCCAATCTCATTCCCATTAGCATCCCGTCCTGCACATATTATCCCCTCCCACTTACTCCATGCCCAG
>NW_021146901.1:0-9522 GCF_002837175.3 Physeter macrocephalus
CATCAGCGCTCCGGGGAGCCCTGCGCAGGCGGGGCTAAGGCTGAGACAGCGGGCTCCCGCACGCCCGCCACAGCCCTGGGCCCAGCGGGCTGTCCTTGTGGCCACCCGGCCCGGGCCTCTGCTCCCAGGCCAGCTGGCCGGGCTCGCATCTGACCGTGATCGCAGACCCCAATCCTTGTGCCTGGCCGTCTCCCCAAGGCTCCAGGTGTGAAAGTGTCCTTAGAACATTGGACAGCCCGGCAGGCGACGTCCCCGGGCAGGCCCAGGAGACGGCCGTACCAACCCTCAGCCCCAAGACACGGGTGCGGCCTGCATGCAGCTGCTGCTCTGCTCCCATCCCCACAGCCAGGGTCCCTCTCACGTCAGAGCTGCCCTCTGCCGTCCACCGGGCCTCGGTAAGGCCGCCAAGGCCAGGTAACCTGGAGGGGCGAGCGGGGGGAGGGTCCCCCACTCGCTCAGAGACCTGCTCATCGTGCAGTACCCTGGCAGGCCACCCCAGCCCTTTGTGCAAATCCCCAAAGAGCTCTCCCTGCCCCCGCGCGCCCCCAGCACACACACCCACGTCTGCTCTGGGGTCTGGGCATGGTCAAGTCAGGATGCTATGAAACTCTGCCCCTTTGTGGGGCGGGGGGGGGGGCAGCTCTGCTTGGGCAGCGACCGTGCACAGGAGGCCATGTGCACTGTCCTAAGCTGGCCTGACACCGAGGGGACAGCACAGACAGTGTCGTCCCCTAGCTGCTGGGCAAAGCCACTCTCAATCAGCTGTGGGGTCTGTAACACAGGAGGCCTTACGCGGAGGGTCCTCCGCAGCTCCCAGGACGTTTCACAACCGACATTCTTGCCTACGGCCACCGACAGAAGGGACGCTGTGCCCGGGCACCTCGGGAGGGCACACCTCTGCCTCTCTCGTGCTCTCCTCACACTGGCAGGCCTGGCCCCTGGAGGGTCCATCTGTCCATTCGACAGCTGGGGGATCTCATTCCTTCAAGCCCTCACAACACAGATGTGCAAGCATGAGAAGTGCCTTTATCAGTAAAACCTTTTGGTGGACGATGTGAACAAAAAGTCCCAAGAGCTCATGGATGCGCCCCCAGTGTGGGCCAGGGCAGCTCAAGGTAAGGCTGTGGTGGCCACACGCGGGTGTGCGTCTGGAACACAGGCCCGTGAAGGTGCACTCCCTCCCGCGTGAGAGGCATCACGTTCCTAGCTTCCCTCTTTTTCTAGACATGCTGCTAAAGTGATTTCGTAACCCTGATGGTTTAAAATATCATGGATCCAGACTACATGAGAAAGAGGAGTTTTTATTTTTGAAAATAACTAGAAAAAAAAAAGCCACCTTCTTTAGGTCAAAACTCTGTATTCGTTATAAGGTGTTAAATAAAATGAAACGTGGAAATTCCTTGGCGGTCCAGTCGTTAGGGCTCCGCACCTTCATTGCCGAAGGCACGGGTTCAATCCCTGGTTGGGGAAACTAAGATCCCACGAGCCGCGGCGTGGCCATAAATAAATAAATAGACAAACAAAATAAACAAGATGAAACGCAAAGGCCTCTGTGACTGCAGCCATGTTTTACACAGGCAGGGCCAGAAAGCAAAATAAAAAATGAAGCTCGTGCAAGGCGTGAGGATGAGGGTGATGCTTTTCACGTTGCCAATCTCAAACACAGTCTCCAGGGGACCTGTCAGGAGAGACTTTCTTCTTTTGCAATGACTTTCCGCCTGAATGTGGCCGGCCTGCGGGAAACACTTTTTTGGCCAACTGACCACACCTTCTGTGGCAGATTGAGCCCATTTTATTAATCCATGGACCTTTACTCCTGTTGGACATAAAAGAACCACAAACAGTCTCTTTTTTGAGCAATAAAGAGGGAAAAGGCCCCAACACACAGTGGACCTCGTCTTCCTCGCTCAGCGATCACGGCTACTTGACCCGGCAGGAGCGCGGGCGGCCACACAGTCAGAGGGCGCCCCCGCCACGCCCTAGGAGGTCTCAGTGCTTAAGGCCTTAAATGTCTTATTCAAGTCACAGTTATACACTTGAACCCTCAAGAACTGTAACGGAAAAGATCATACAGACTCTAAAGCGCCGTGCCCAAACTCAGTGCTGAAAGCCACCCGCTGCTGCTGTGCCACCTGCCCAAACATTAGACGAAACCTCCGAGTCTCTGGCCCTCTCAGACCCTCCTGGCGTCGCACACTCCACCCACCTGCAGTCACACAGGCCTGGGGGCTGGGCGACCGGCAGCCTTTGTACTTAGGGGTCAGATGTTACAAGCCTCCAATATGGAACCAACACCCCCTACTGGTCCTTCCAAGCTTCCAGTTTATTTTCCAAATCCTGACTCTCAGGCGAGGTGGTAAAAAAGAACTACATCCACTCACACGACTCACCTGGGAGTGTGAACAAGTATTCCCACACGGCCCGGCCCTGGTCTCACACTTTTAATTCACTCCCCAAATATGCTCCAGACGTGAATGCACTAACTTTATACAACAAACTTGCATTTTGTTGAAACGGCATTTCTACTAGATACAAAACATTATTTACAGGATAATTCCAGTTACCTGAAGCTCGAGGATAGGCGAAACTAACCTATGACGATAGAAGTTAGAACAGCAGTTACCCTTGGGGCTGGGAACTGGGATACAACAGACGTTGGGTCTTCGTCGCGGTTCTCGGCACAAAGCACCCAGAACCCCTGGGGCTTCCTGAGCCATGGGGACGGAGGAGCACCTTTGTTTATTCAGAAGCCCCTTCACCACCAGCCCCATCTCTGCGGCGGCGGGGGGTGGGGGGTGGGGTGGCGACACTGGCCACTGACTTAATCACCAGTGATTCAATCAATCCTGCCTTCAGAGCGGAGCCCCGGTGAAAACCCTAAACGACCGGGTTTGGAGAGCTTCTTGGTTGAACATGTGGAGGTGCTGGGAAGGGGGGGCTGGAGAGGGCGTGGAGGCTCCGCGTCCCTCCCTGTACCTGGCCCTGTGTGTCTCTCCCAGAGGGCTGTTACGCGTGTTTCTCTGAGCCCTTCTAGCAAATTACTGACCCCAAGGAGGGAGTCATGGGGACCCTCAATTTACAGTCGGTCAGTCAGAAGTATGGGAGGCTGCGCCGCCCCACTGGCATCTGAAGTGGGGTGGGGCCAGTCTTGTGCGACCAAACCCTTAACGCAAGGGGTCTGTACTAACTCCTGGCGGCCAGTGCCACAACTGAATTAAACTGCAGGATGCCCAGTTGGCATCTATCAAGAAAGGCAGAACTGCGTGGTGTGGGGAAACCCACACATTTGGAGTCAGAAACCCTGTGAGAAGGGAAACAGAGAAGCTTTTCATGCAGGAGGGTCAGTGTTGCCTGAGGGACGCGAGGGCTTCTGGAAGGCGAGGAATGACTGTCTATGTGGACACAGGTGCATCTGGCTGTACATTTAGGATTTGTGCATTTTGCTGTATGTATACCTCATTTAAAAAGAAAGAGATGGAGTTTCTATTCCCGGAGAGTCGAAAAAAAGATGGTGAAGTCCCTAATTATGGTACACCCATGCACGTTTATCCAGAATAACCCTGCTTTATAATATTAACAATGGCAGAATAACCTCAAAAACCGGTTTTAACACAAAAGAAGCCCCCCAAGGTGGGGCTGCATCTCCCTCCTGCCTCCCCACCCCCAGGAGAGTGAGGGGCATCTGGCACCCCACCACTGTTCTGCCATTTCCTGTGCTGCAGGCCCCCTTCCTAAGCCCAGGTGCCGCCTGGGTACAGAGCAGGAGGACTCAGGGAAAGAGCCGTCCCTGTGAGAAATCACCGAGACCCCGACTGAGCCGGAGGCCGCTGGGCAGCTGGGCTCCACTGTCCTCAGCCCGGTGTGTGGGGGTCAGGGACTAATTCTCAGAAGGGTATGTTGCTGCCCAAACCAACATCACATCAGGTGTCAGAGCACTTGGCTGCTGGGGGCCACCTGTTGCCAGCAGACACATGGGTTCAACACAGGAGCTTCCCTCTGGGATGCCCCAACGCAAGGACCAAACTCCCCCAAATCCACGCTCCACTGACAGCTGCCCCTGCTGCGTGCCACGTTGGGCCCCCCAGGTCCAAGACTCCTTAAGCAACTCTCAGGGACCTGTGACCGCACACAGCGTGCAAGTGCGGCCCCCCAGGACCTCAGATCCACGTGGACGCTATCGTTGACACTACTTTCATCCTCGTTCAAGCTCAACGTGATGCCAAGTGGTCTGGTACCAACTTAGCGCCCAACAACCGTTTACACTAAAGCACAGAGCAAACGCTGCGCCGTCCCTTCCTGCCCGCGCCCACTCGCAGCTACTCGTGCCATCAACACACCCAGATTCTCATGAAAAACTGGGGCCATCAACAGGGAGACGTTGATCAATGACGACGCAGCAATTCTGCCCCTTTGAGGCCTCAGCCCCGCCTCACGCCCACCTCAAACGGGCCAGGAAATCCAATGGCTCTACCTGCTACAAACATCCAGGACCTGACCACACTGCTACCACTGGGCCCGGCCACCGTCCACTGTGACCTGACTCACTGCAGGAGTCCCCCGAGGCCCTTAAATACGAGCTGGGGATTTGGGCTCCTCCCTCAGACCCCCAGGCTTCCAGGGCCCCTGCTGCTCGGCTTCCTGAACAACCCTTGCCTCTCCGCACCATTTCTCGGCCCGGGCAGCATCGCGGGCCTGGAGGCAGGGAGGAGGGACCCGGGTCCATGGGGGGTGCGGGAGTGCCCTCTGTGCTCCCAAGGCTCCCGCCGGTCACGGGCTCCTACACCCCTGTGTCTGACCCTTCCTCCGTGCTGCACCACTGGCCCAGCCGGGCGCCACCCCACCACAAAGCAGGGCACCTCAATCCTGGAGCCTGCACCGTAGTCACCTCCACTACTCACCTCCTACCCCCACCGCTGCTGTGTACTCGCCTCCCTAAATCACAGCCAGTGCCCAAGAACACCTGCCCCAAACGCCATCTCCACCGCCTGCTGGCCCTGCAGGGAATACCGTGGCCACTCTGTTCCTGCTCAGAGCCAGGGGACAGCTTCCGCGGAGCCTGCCCCTCACCCCCCAGAGGCTCAGCCGCACTGTGGAACAGGGACATGTCCTCCCTCTGATAACACAGCCCAGGCCCTTAGGGAGCGGTCCTCACCCATCTCTGTGAAGGAGCAGGCCCAGGACACAGGGAGGGCAGGGCATCAAGCCCAGGTGTGGACTCAGGAACAGACGGAAGGGGTGCACCCCATTCTTGGCATGATCTGCGGAACCTGTGGGTCATTTTTTCCAGGTTTTCTTCTCTGGACCTTCCTCCCCTTGCCCATGTGTGCGCTGCCCTGCAGTGGAAACCCACCTGCTGGACCGTGCCCAGTCCGCGCTGGTGTGCTGACCGTACGGGTCGGCGGGCAGGCAGGCTGGCATCTCTCACTGCCAGAGGGGGGCCCACACCTGGCTCAGAACTAAGTCAGAAGGCCTTTTCTTCCCGGAGAAAACATTTTCTCCAGCACCAAGTGATGGCTGTAAATTCTGTGCTCTAGTCTGCAGTTCACCACTGTTGAAACAACCCATTTCTTCAGGTCTCCAGAGGAATGACATGCGTGTGTCTCCCCAGAGTGAGCGAGCCAGTGATGTACACACGTGGCCGTCACTCTATCTGTTGCTCCGCATGGATGTTTCCAGGCTCCTCCTGCTGCGCGTCACGCGTGGAGCTGGGGAGACTGGGCAGCACCGTTAGCGATGCAGTCAACAGGTGAGGGCCACAGGGCGCAACGCAACCTCAGGAGGCAGAGGTCTGGGACGCAGGGGGGACACCGGAAGGGCCCATGGCGCGGCCTGGGTGTGTCAGGAGGCGCGCTCGGGGCTGTCCCAGGCCAAAGGACCAGAGAGCACAGAGGTCCAAATCCCAGCTCCGGCCTTTGGGAGCTGCAGCCTCGGGGGGGCTGGGCTGTGTCCCCAGGCGTGGGGCTGAGGTGGGGGACCGGCCAGGCTGGGGCCTGGAATCAGAGAGGGTGGCTGCTCGAATGTGCGAAGACGCTATTGCTGAAAGCACTGAAAGCTTCTGCTCCTTAGAAAACGCTTTCAAAAAAGCACTGCTCAGGATTTTGTTTGTTTGAAATTCAAGCAACGGTGAGTTTTGCGGTATGTAAATTACACTGCAATAAAGCTGTTAAAAAAAACTCAAACAATTCTGGGCTGCTTGGGACCTCCACCTAAAGCCAGTAACTGAGTTGTTAAACGCTGCCGTCCTCGCCGGGGACATGTGGCCCCTGAGTCACGCAGGGCCCGGCGTCAGGCCTGGCACGCCCCCTGCTCTGCTAGATTCAAGGCCGGGCGGAGCGGCTGCTGTCACAGGCGCAGCTGTCCCCAGCTCGCCCCCGTTCCCACCGTCCGGTCCACGAGGAGCCCGCTCTGCCTCCAGGGAGCGTCTGGCCCCGCACACACACAGCAGTTTTCTGAGTCCCCACGCCAGGCTCCGTCCGCCCCGGCAGCTCCCTAGACCCCTGCATCCTCCCCATCCACCTCGGGGCTCGGTGTCACCGTCGGACAAGGCCCAAGCTCACAGGGGTCGGGCGCACGGGGAGAGGGCCCGGGGCAGCAAGCGACAAGCGGCGACCCCCGAGGTCCAGGCCGCCTGCGGAGCCCGTCCGGACCCCGAGCGGGGCAGGAAGCCCCTCGGGGGCAAGAAGGGGTGGTGCGCCGCGGGCCGCAGCTGAGGCTCGGGGGCGGCCCGGGGGGGCGTGGACCCCGCGCGGACCCGGGCCGGCCGCCGTGGACGCCCCGCCATTCGCGAACTTTCCTGTGAGGGGCCCGCTCCGACTTTCAGTTTCCGGCTCCGAGAAATCCCCTCAGGCCCGCGCGCGGCGGCGGCCGGGCCTCCCGCCGGGCCTCCTGGTGCCGCGCGCCCCTCGCCCCCGCCCCTCGACCTCGACCCCCGACCCCCGACCCCCGACCCCAACTCCCGCGGTGCGACTCACCAACCGCCGCCGCGCGCCCGGAACTGTCTGCCCGCCTGCCGCCGCCGCCGCTGCCGCCCCGCCCACGAGCCCGCCTGATGGACTGATGTGGGGACCTACCAGGAGCGCGCAGGAAGCCACACAGGGCGCCGATTGGCCAGCTTTCTCCCCCGCCCCCTGCTTCGGGCCCGCCCTCCTGACGGACTGACACAAAAGCCTACCAAGTGCCCGCAGAGAGCCACAGCGGGCGCCGATTGGCCAGCTTTCTCCCCCGCCCCTCCCGCCTCGGGCCCTCACTACTGACTGACTGACACAACAGCCTACCAGAAGCGCGCAGGGAGCCGCAGCGGGCGCCGATTGGGCGGAGCTGACGCGGCTAGGGTACTTAAGTCGCCCGCGGACACTCGCTAGGCAGAGTCCGCCTGCGCTGGCGCGGCTGTCTCTCTGGAGGCCGTGATACGCGCTTCCCTCAGAGGGTTAGCTCCAGGCGCAGGGTTGGGCTCCAGTGTGGCTTACATTTATGAGAAAAAGTACAAACAGACGCTGCTCACCTAAAGGGTAGGAAGGCTTGTGAGGTCTCCTTTCGGAGTAGTGAAATGTTCTAGATCTAGGTAGTGGCAACGGTTGCCCGACATTACAAAGTACAAATGACACTGAATTGTAAGCTTTAAAATGGTTTAAACGGTGAATTTTATCTTATGTGAATTTCACCACCAAACAAAACAATATGCACAGCCTATGGCACATGGACACACACGAGTAGAAATACTTAGAAAGGAAGCGGTGGTCTTGACCAGAAAAAAAGGGGCAGCACAATGCTGCTAAGTGTGTGACCTGAGGACAAGACGTTTCTCATCTGCTAAAGGAGAGTGGGGACAATTTGGATTCTCTCCTGTGGAATACGGCTTTCTAAATACCTGAGAACAACGTCTCATCTGATACCAGCACCCGGAAATGGGGACGGCTCTCCCCACTTTGCAGAAAAGGAAAGATTACGAGAGGCAAGATTCCTTACCCAGGTCACACAGCACACTGGGCACCCCCGCTCCAGGGGGAGCATCTGAAGCCACGCAGACTGTTCAAGGACAGAGTAAACGACACAGGCAGGCTGTGAAGCCACATGATGTAAAGGGTCCAGGCTGTGTCCAGAAGTACTCGCATCACACTGCATAAATCATTACTTGCTTTGGAGTCGGAATTCCCCGATCCCAAACGCCACATCCCCGGGAGACAGCAGCGAGGCCACTAGGCCTCCATTACAAGTTCCCTGAATTTCAAGGCTGAGTTTGCCACCAGCAGCCGTGGAAACCTCCCCAGTCCCCACCTACGCGTTCCATGAGGTTTCCCTCAAGGCCCATAACTAACCGAGCTCTCAGGTGTAAGGAGGTTTCTCCTCCCAGGGTTTAGGGGGCCGAGGCTGTCTTGTGAACCCACTGGCGGCACAGAAGGAAATGGCTCTTGCTGCAGAGAGGAGGTCCCCCCTCAGCAGCACCCCTCTTTCTTCAGGGTAAAATGGAAGTTGTTCGCCTGCCTTCTGCAGTGACTCCCTGGGGAGGGTCAGACCTCACTCACCCTTCCAGCATCGGGGACAGCACAGAAGCGCTGGGCTCAGGGCCCCCTCAGCCCACCCTGCATCCCGAAGAGATTTCCTGGACGAAGGTCTTGCTTCCGGGGAAGGAGGCTGCCTGCAGCCCTCGGCACTGACAGGGCTGAGCCCATCTTGAAGGACCTGGCGATGCTTCCAGCATGAAAATGATTTCATATCTCTCAGACTGCTAGTTTCAGAGGATTTTCCTGAATACGTTGTGTGTGTGTGTGTGTGTGTGTGTGTGTGTGTGTGTGTGTGTGTGTGTGTGAGAGAGAGAGAGAGAGAGAGAGAGAGAGAGAGAGAGAGATTCTGACAACAGGCCCCGAGGTGAGATTGGGTGGAGGGGGCCTTGGCAGGGAGGGGCTGCTGACTGAGGAGTGGCCAGCCCACCCCCGCCTGCCAGCTCAGAAGGGTGACACCCCGATCCAGGCGGGCTGGAAAAGGGATGACTCACTCTGGTCGTCTGGCAACTCAGGGGATTCCCACGCGGGTTCCTTCCTGCCAAAAAGAAAGCAAAACTCAGCCTCTGAGGCAGCCATGTGGGGAGGTGGCTGGGACAGCCCCGAGCAGACCCTAGAGGGGGCCTGCGTCGTTCACCTGCTCCCTGAGGGCTGGGGTCTAGGGCCTCTGTCCTGTGCCTCAGTGCCCCCCAGAGAGAGGTGTGGGCCTGGCTACAGATCCGGGTCCATGCTGCGGTGGACGCTGGCTTTTCACAGCTCGCCGGCCAGGCAGGAGAGGCCCCATCAGCTGCCCACTGGGCCTGCAGACCCCAGGGGAGGGTGCTGCCGCGGCCACCCACTCTGCCCCAAGGCCCCCTCTCCCAGGCCCCTGGCGCCTGCCCCGCCCCCTTGGCTTTCCTCCCTCGGGTCCTGGTCTGTGCCCAGGACATTTTTTTTTTTTTTTTTTTTTTGCGGTACGCGGCCCTCTCACTGTTGTGGCCTCTCCCGTTGTGGAGCACAGGCTCCGGACGCGCAGGCTCAGCGG
>NW_021146901.1:9562-19126 GCF_002837175.3 Physeter macrocephalus
TGTGGAGCACAGGCTCCGGACGCGCAGGCCCAGCGGCCACGGCTCACGGGCCCAGCCGCTCCGCGGCACGTGGGATCTTCCCGGACCGGGGCACGAACCCGCGTCCCCTACCTCAGCAGGCGGACTCTCAACCACTGCACCACCAGGGAAGCCCCAGGACATTTCTGAATGCTGGTGGCAACTCCGCTCCCCACTGGCGTGGCCAGTCCCCTTGGACATCTCACCTCCCATCCTTTACTCACCCAGGCCTCTGGGAGACAGCACTCAGGGCCAGGAGGCAGGAAGGCTGACATGGGCCCCCACTTAGGACCCTGGACATGGGCTGCCCCTCCTGTGCCCGGTGCTGTCCCCAGAGCAGAGGCCGGCACTGAGCAGAGCTAGCCTCCCAGTACAGCCCACTTCCCGTCCTGAGAGCTCGGCCCCGCTTCTTTTCTCGTTTTTCAGAAAGGAGCTGGTTTCACTCTCACTGTGTAATCACGTGATGGATGCGTTTCCAGAAAGGCCGGCCTCCAGCTGTGCCCAGAATTCCCCTACCCAGGAGTCGGCCACGAGGGGCTCCCCCACTCCCCCTCCTGGAAGTGCACAGCCAGCACCGTCCCTCCCCAAGAAAAGGAGAAAGATGAGGCTGGTGAGGCCCCGCAGCTGACTTCACGGCAGCAGCCAGCGCTCTGGGACCAGGACCGCCCACGCCCAGGCCCTAATGAGGTGCAGAGAGCACGGTGGTGACAGCGTGCACATAGCGCTGCGTCCTCTGTAAGCAAAGGTGGAAAAGAATGGTTTTCGTGTCTGTTTGTACTCTCTGTAGACTTGGGAAGGGTGCAGGAGAAAGTAATCAACGTGATGGGGGCCACGATGGGGGCCAAGGAGCGGGCCGTGGTCACTGTACACCATCCCACAGTTTTTAAACCGCCTGATGGTACCACCGATTCAAAAGCATTTGGTTTTAAGCAACAGAAGGTCATTTCGGAAGCTCTGGAAAACACAGAAAAGTACCAAGAAGAAGGCAAAGATCACCCCAAATTCCCCCACCCTGCCCAGATTCCCCACTCAACACCCACCTCCCTTCAGCTGATCTCAGAAAACGGACGCCACCCCACACCCAGAACCGAAGGCCTGGGGGACACCCTCGCATGCAGAATCACAGGTGCCCAGGCTGCCCTGGCCAACCCCGGCCTCCGATCGCCAGGCCGACCTGGTCCCAGGGCCTTTACACCGGCCAGTGCCTTGCCGGGACCAGCTCCCTCCCTCCCCGGGCGAGGGGCTCAGCCTGGGCCCTCTGCAGGTCCTAGGGTCTCAGATAGAGAAGGTCTCTCTCCTGGTGGCCCTGTGTTAAGTGGGTCCCCTCCCCCACACCCCGTGGGACTAGACTCGGTTTGTGTGCCCGTGTCCTCTGCCAGGTGGGTCACTGGAGGGCAGCGGCCTCTTCGGCCTCATTGGGGAGCAGCGGCGGGTCCGCGCGCGCCCTCTGCCGGCCGCATCCGGAACTGCCGCTCTGGCCCCTTGACTCCGGCCGGACCTCCCGCCCAGGCACCGCGGACCTGCTCCCTGTGGGGACCTTGCTCCACCGCCTCACTTCGGACCCGGAAACCGTAAGAGGGCTCTGCTCACACTCGGGCCCAGCAAGTGATCACCTGGCCAAGGTCCGCAGCTCTGTGTCGGAGAGGCTCGGGGTGGCCCCCACCGCAGCAGGCATTTCCCACCCCACCACTGCCACCCTCTTCCATGGGGCTCCCACCTGTCCAGGACCCGGCATTCTTCAGCTCAGCTGGGACCTCTGACCGTGGTTCTGCCAGCTGTCACCCGTACCTCCTGCTTCCCCAGACCCCAGGCCCATCCTTGGCAGCCCACACTCTCCAGCTGTCCCCCTCCCCTCCCCTGGCCATCTGTAGAGGCCCTGCACCCGGCTCAGTCTAAGTGGTCCTGCCTTCTGCAGCTGAAGGAAGTGGCCACCAGTGCGCAGGAGAAGCTGGCAGCCTCCTCCACTGCCCAGTCTAGCCACTCACCCTCCTGGACCACAGCCCATCCTCTCCTCCCGCACACCTGGCCTTTCCAGTGCTTGCTGGGGACGCCCAATGGATCTTTTAACTCCCCTTCTCCATGGGACCAAGTGTATTCGGTGACAACGACAATGGCTGAAAAGAAAGGCAAGTTGTGAAAATGTTTTTTGCTGAACTTCATGTACCCAATCATGTGAATAAAAAGTAAATACATTCAATAAACAGTACAAAAAAGCAAAGTGATGGATCAAAACTTTCTTTACATTATGTATTCTCTCAAAAACAAGGGGAATACTTATACCAACATATCCATTTTTCACATTAATGAATAACATTATAGACCAGTTTCTGTTTTTGAGTCTTAATATCTGCAAATTTCACAGTGCTTTTGTCACAGTCTTTTTTCTTCTTGTCATGTTCAATAGACAGTCCAGCCATATTTGTCCATCTATTTTCACCCGTAGTTGATCAAAGCATACTTTTTATTGACCTTAATAAACTTGTGGTAATTTTCTTTCACTTGAAACCACAGATGCACCAAGTTAGGAAGAACCGTATGTACGTCCTGCAAATTGTTAGTCTGTCAGTGTCTTTGGTCAAAGCCGATCCTGGTGTCTTTCAGACTCTCCGCAGTTGAAAAATTGTAAATTCCAATGAAAACTCTGAGTGGTGTATAGAACGACAGGGTTGAAGTAAGTCGGGCGTAGTGGTGGTGCTAATGTCACCTGCTTTGCTGTTTAAATGCAGGAGCACAGAGTTCTGCCAGGGCTGGAAGTACACATGACACCCAAATGTTAGGAACGTCCCCCCGAAACACAGGGTGTAGCTGATTTCCACGTAGGATACAAAGTGTGCTGGAGTTGGCCGGTGCCAGCGGCCGACAGGAGACATTTTGAGGAGGAGTATTTGTATTTTATCACTGATATTATTTAGGATTACTAAATGAACCTTTAGCTAATTGCATCATGTATGATCTACCCTTTGGGTCCCAGAGTGAGGGGGGTCATCAGAGGCTAGCTGCGCTGGCTCCAGGCAAACCCAGAGGCCCCGGCCCCTGAGCAGGCTGGGCTGCAGGGAGGGGCTGAACACTGTGTAGGGACAGCTGGACCCCAGATCCCCTCTCCAGCCCACACAGCCAGGCAACTTCCCTCTCCTCACTGCTATGGAAGGCAGGAGGTGATTAGTCCAAGGGCTCTTTAGCCTAGGGACGCCGGGCTCAGTTCTCCCCCATGGAGGCCACCAGGCTGGCAGTCAGGCTAAGCAGGAAACAGTAGGTTGGCCAGATGTTGCTCTTTGGGACCCTCAGACGAAATGGCTCTGTCCCACCCTGATCGCCCCAAAGAGGAGCCCACCCTGGCAAGTCCTGCCATGCACACGAGGCTCCCAGCTGCTCCCAAGGGCCACCCCCTTGGATGAGACAGACAGCCAAGGGTTGGGACAGTTTCGTGAAAGACAGAGATCAAAACAGATGAAAGGAGGGTGAGGGAGGGTGCAGGTACTGCAGAAGGAACAGATAGACTAGAGCAGGGGGCACTTAGAAAATAAAAATGTGATATCAAATTAAAGAAAATAGTCAGTGAAAGGGTTGTAAGTTGAGGAAATCTCCCAAAAGTGGAGCAGAAAGAAAAGGAGTTAAAAAGAGAAAAGATAAGGACATTCACAGCCCCAGGAGGGAATCTAAGACCTTAGTGATAGGAATTCCAGAAAGTGGAAACAAGCAACGAAGGAAGGAAGTTATTGAGCAAAGAGCACAAGAAAACATTCCCAAACTGAAGGGCCTTATTATCCAAATTTAGGGGGTCTAGAGTGTGGAGCACCTGGTGGGGAAGCACGCCAAGGCCATGGCCCTGAGGTTGCACAGAAAGGAGGGCAAGTAGAAGATCCTAAAACTTCCAGATGGGGGGAGGGGGGAGGGAAGGGAGAGGAGAAGGAGGGAGAGACAGACACAGAGGCAAAGAGAGAGAGTGAGAAGGGAGAGAGAGGAGGAAGCCCACACAAAGCAGGTCATAAATAAAGGACTGACAACAAGAAAGACATGGGACTTCTCAACAGTAATATGGAAACTAGAAGACAATAGAGCCTGACTTTGAAATTCTAAGAGAAAACATATTCCAACCTGTAATTTGTTGCTCAAAGTATCAATCACCCTGAGAGTTGATGATGGGATAAAGACATTTTCAAACATGCTGTGTCTCAAAAAATTTTTCTCCCATGTAGTCTTGGTCTGAAAGCGACTAGAGCCTGTCCACCAAGATAAGAGTGAAAGGAAAGAAGATGCTGGCATTGGCTCCAGGAGAGAGGAGAAACTCCTCAAAAGACAGTTCCAGGCTCGGGTCTGGAAGAAGCCCACCCAACTTTGCTGGGGAGAACAGGCTGCAGAGGACGAGGCTTGGGAAACACAGGGATGGCCAGTCACCTGATGGGTGGAGAGGAGATTTACAGCCCTGACAGACAGTCTGGGGCTGAATTAATGGGGTTAAATAAAAATGAAGTGAATTAACATGCAGCTAACCAAAAAAATTAGAGACACTTGTCAACACAAGGAAAGAGTGATAGGGGAAAGGAAGTAGAATCATAATGCATTATGTAGATCTGCTGTGAACAATACTTGTACAGTCATATTCATCAGAATACTAACAAAGGATGTAACCAATAACTTTTTTTTATTTTTTATTTTTTGTGGTACGCGGGCCTCTCACTGTTGCGGCTTCTCCCGTTGCGGAGCACAGGCTCTGGATGCGCAGGCTCAGCGGCCGCGGCTCACAGGCCCAGCCGCTCCGCGGCATGTGGGATCCGCCCGGACCGGGGCACGAACCCGTGTCCCCTGCATCGGCAGGCGGACTCTCAACCACTGCACCACCAGGGAAGCCCACCAATAACTTTTAAGTTAACAATGAGTAACAAGTAGCTTGTTGGTCTGTTGATCCAACCTGACATAGTTAGCTTCCATAGGGTGTTCAGCCTCTCTCAGCCCCCTGACCACTCCTTTTGCCCTGGTCAGTCCAATTCACTACCCATGCTCCCCTGAGCACTGCCTTCACCCCATGTTCACACCCCCATCCTCCACACTGGCCAGAGGGCTCTTCCCCAAAGGAAAACCTCAGTGGGTTACTCCTAATCCCCAAAGGCTCCTTCTTTTCAGAAAGTGTCTGTCTAGGGACTTCCCTGGTGGTGCAGTGGCTAAGAATCCACCTGCCAATGCAGGGGACAGGGGTTCCAGCCCTGGGCCGGGAAGATCCCACATACTGCAGAGCAACCGAGCCCGTGCGCCACAACTACTGAGCCTCTGCTCTAGAGCCCGCAAGCCACAACTACTAAGCCTGCATGCCACTACTGAAGCCCACGTACCTAGTACCTAGAGCCCGTGGTCTGCAACAAGAGAAGCCATCGCAATGAGAAGCCTGTGCACAGCAACAAAGAGTAGCCCCTGCTCGCCACAACTAGAGAAAGCCCATGTGCACAGCAACGAAGACCCAATGCAGCCATAAATAAATAAATAAATAAATAAATAAATAAAATATTTGACTACTAGTGAAATTTTTCCCAATTTTTTTTTTTTTTTGCCACACCTTGTGGCATGTGGGATCCTAGTTCCCTGAGCAGGGATCGAACCTGCACCCTCTGCATTGGAAGTACATTGTCTTAACCACTGGACCAACAGGGAAGTCCCAAATTTTTCCCAATTTGATGAAAAACATTAATATATAGATCCAAGAAGCTCAGCAAACCCAAGCAGGATAAATATGAAGAATGGTACAATTGGGCACATAATAGGAACCCCCTCCCCCCCAAAAAAGAGAAAATCTTGAAGCAGCCAGAGAACACGTCACATTACACGCAGGGGACAATGATCAAAATAGATATGAATGACAGATGATTTATCATTGGAAACAATGGAGGCCAGGACACAATGGGACAATATTTATAAAATATATCCTTCAAAAATAAACATGGCAATTCCTCAAAAAATTAAAAATAGAGTCACCATATGATCAGCAATTCCATTTCTGGGTACATATCCAAATAACTGAAATCAGGGTCTCAAAAAGATATGTGTACATCCATGTTCACAGTAGCACTACTCACAATAGCTAAATATGGAAGCAACCTGTGTTCATCAATGGCTGAATGGATAAGCAAAATGTGGTATGTACATGCAATGGACTATTATTCAGCCTTGAAAAAGAAAGAAGTTCTGACACAGGCTACAACATGGATGAAACTTGAGGACGTATGCTGAGTGAAATAAGCCAGTCACAGAAGGACAAATATTGTAGGATTCCATTTATATGAGGTTCCTAGAATAGTTGAAGTCCGAAAGTCCGAAAGTAGAGTGGTGGGTGTCGAGGGCTTGGGGAGAGGAGGAATAGGGAATTAGTGTTTCATGGGAAGAGAGTTTCAGTTTTACAAAATAAAGAGTTCTGGAGATGGATTATGGGTGATGGTTTCACAGTATCATAAATGTATTTAATGCCACTGAACTGTACACTTTAAAAATGGTTAAGATGGTAATTTTTATGTTGTGTATTTTATCACAATAAAAAATGTTTTTTTTTACAGAAGGGAAAGGGATTACACAAAAGCTGGGCTGCCAGGAAGTGAGATCATGGGGCCACCTCAAGGGCTGTTGGCCATGGTAATCATGAACTGCCTTTAAATGTGTGAGTAACCCCTCCTTCATGAGGTGTACAGACCTGCACATTTACTAGATTTTACTGGATAGTATTTAGTTGATAACTTTAATGCTAATTTTCATCAGGGAGGGACTTCCCTGGCGGTCCAGTGGTTAAGACTTCGCCTTCCAATGCAGGGGGTGTGGGTTCGAGCCCTGCTCAGGGAGCTAAGATCCCACACGCCTCGCGTCCAAAAAACCAAAACGTAAAACAGAAGCAATATTGTAACAAATTCAATGAAGACTTTAAAAATGGTCCACATCAAAAAAAAAATCTAATTTTCATCAGGGACACAATATTCAAGTTAATATCTTTATTTTGGAAATACAGAAATAGCCATGTTTTATCTTTGTTTTCCAGAGGCTAAAGAATTCTCTTTTCTCTTCTCCATGAATGAAGATGTGGACACTGGTTACTTTAAAGAAGGCAGGCAGGGTATTCATTAAACAGCAGTGGCGTGGCACCTCAGGGGAGATGTGAGCTGCACACCAGGCCTCCTGAAGCTGATTCTCCATGCCACCTGCTGCAGCTTCGCCCCCAAAGCTACTCTCCCGTGGACCCTGAGTAAATCAGGAGCACCCTGGCTCACCCAGGGCCAGGAGGGCGTGAGCATGGGTGACCCGACAGGGAATGGGTTGGGGGGAGGGGCACAGACACCTGTACCACCTGTGCCTTGGTGATAGCTCATGCCACAAGGACAGGGGCTGCGGAGGTCTCTGTGGCATCAGACCTGGACTCCTGACCAAGGGCCAGATGTGATGATGGCTATCCTGGCAGACACCTGCATGGACAGAAGACACCAAGGTCTAGGATGCCCCCTCTCTGGGCTGAGCCAACCAGGGCAGATGCAACACCACGGAGCTGATGCAACTTCTCCTTTGGGGATCACAGCCCTCAAGAGAGGGGCTCACTCGAGGGTTCACATGGCCGGGTGTTGCTTAAGTTCCAGGAGTAGGATATCTTGACGGAAATAGGTTAAGACCGCTGTCTCTTTCCAAGCAGTCTCCTCTCTCTTCACACTCTTCCTGGGCCCGCTGCAGTGACCACAGGCATTTTTGGGAGCCCACTAAGAGGAGCTAGAGTTGGGACGCACTTAGTTGGGGTATATGGGATATTTTTATGCTGTTCACAGTCTTGCTGGCCTGTCCTGGGGCAGGTGCGTCTTCTACAGCTGCCAACTGCCTACCCGCACAGCGCCCGGAACCGAAAGTATGCGGAGCAAAGGAGAAACAAGGTTTGTCCTATGAACCAAAAGGGAGTCTGTGCAAAATTGTTAGCAGAGGACTCAGCTGTCCTGACTCCTGGAATAGAATGTGTGGATTTAATTACAGAAAACTCAGCCAAAGTTGGAGTCGACTCGGGACTGGCCTGTACGGTGCGCCCTCATGCCTGCCATGCATGTCAATTACCCCAAACAGGAAGAGACCTCTGCCTACATCTTGGGCAGGAAGGTGCCTCTACTTACCGTCAGGCAGAAGGAAGGAAACTTCCCTCCACCCCCCAACACCCCAACAGCCCAGCCAATCAGAGACTGCAGCAGTCCAGCCAACAGGAAGCCTCCATTGGACCCCCAGCTCCACGAACTCTTTGGTTATCACAGCCCGTCCCAACTCCCCCTTCTCCCAGCAGGAGGAGGAGAACAGCAAGTTCTTCCTGTTCTCCCGATTTGCCTATGGTCTGCCACAGTTTTAATATTCTGAACTGTAATTCCTCTGCGTTCCTAAATATACTTGCTTTTGCTGGTAAGATAACTGGATGTTATATTATTAAAGTGTACATATTTATCAGAATTCCTGTGTTGTGGAGCATAAACCTATAAGAATGCTACAAAGAGTGAGCACATCTATGCGAAGCGCAAGTATTACCCAAACCAAGGTCAACGCTAACCATCAGAGACAAATTTGATCACACAGGTCAGAAAATTGTCCGAATTGTCTTCCTGTTCCTTCCATAAAACAATTCTGCAAAGTCATGATGTGGCATTCAATGAGAATACAGCCAAAAATGTAAGCAAAAGCATTAGAGATGCATTCATTAATTCATACAAACGTTATTTTTCTGAATTTTGTGATGTGTGGCATTTGTCAGTTTTTTAAAATTTATAATTTATTGACTTATTTTCTCATTATACAGGTTATCATAAAATAACTAAAATATTACAAGGTTATTGTAAAATAACTTATTCGTTTATATTATGTGTACATTATATTACATACTGTAAAGTTATGTAGATATTATTCAAAATATACGTTATCCAAAAACATTCTCTTTTGTAACTAATTTTGTTTTTTATAATTTTATGTATTTCCTTGGAGTCCTCCCACAAAATATATTTGCTTCAGGCCCCACCGAACCCGCACCCCGGCCCCCATCATCTTTGCACCACGTGAGCAGAACTCCAGAGAAATAGAAGAACTTCCATTTGCGTGCAAGGTGACCAGAAAAGGCATGCAACAGAAACTAAACTCAACTACAGGAAAATCGATGAGGCTACCTTTCCCTTGCATCCAGTTTGCGCGCCCACCTTGCCCGCGAGGGGCCAGGCCAGGTCGGGGCTGGTCGACCCCCATCCCCAAAGGTGCGACCAGGAAGCCAGGTGTGGACCCCAGGCTCCCTCACCCTACCTGCTCCTCCCCCAAGTCCCCTCTTCTCCCCTCCTCGCCCCGGCGCACAGCACCCGCTACTCGCATTTCCCCTTCCCCTCCCAGTACTCCTCTTCACGTCCTGCGCCCCGACCCCGTTCCAGAGCCACCCTGCGCCGCCTGCCCCAGCCGGGTTCCCCTTCCTCCCACCCCCTCATCCTCTCGCCTCCCCGCCCACGGCCCCTGTACCTCTCATTGCCCCCCATGCCCCTCATCACCCCCTACCGCTCCCAAGCGCCCCCCCCCCTGCCC
>NW_021146901.1:19233-19746 GCF_002837175.3 Physeter macrocephalus
GCCCCTCCACCTGCCCCTGCCCCTCCCCCGCCCCACACACACAACGCCCCCCAGCGGCCACGCGCCTCGGCCGCGACTTCTCCCGCCCCACGTCACGCACCTCCGGCGTTTCCACAGATGAGCCGGGCACGGATTGGCCCCGAGCCGCGGGAAGTGCCCGCCCCCCGAGCCGCCGGCCAATGGGAGGAGGGGGCGGGCCCGAGGCGGGCGCCGGAAGCGGCCGAGCGACTAGGGGACGTCGCGTCGCCGGGTCTCGAGCAGCTGCCGCGGAGCCGCCGGACGGACCGCCAGCCCCGCCTGCCCCGCCTGCCCCGCCATGGCTGAGAGTGACTGGGACACGGTGACGGTGCTGCGCAAAAAGGGCCCCACGGCCGCCCAGGCCAAGTCCAAGCAGGTGCGGGCGCAGCGCGGGCCTCGGGGCCCAGGAGCGGCCGGGCGGGCGGGGCGGACGCGGGGCCGGGGGCGGGGAGGACGCGGGGCTGGGGGCGGGGAGTGGGGACTGGAGCGGGCACC
>NW_021146901.1:19957-25000 GCF_002837175.3 Physeter macrocephalus
GGGTTGGGGGTGGAAGGGTCCGGATGATCCTAGGGCAGTGACACAGGCCTGCGGGCGCGGCGCTGGATCTCTTGGTGGGGACAGGTACATAGGGACTGGAGGGGAGCGGGGCGAGGTTAGCGGGTGGACCTCGGGGTGGAGGTGGGGGATGGAGCGCAGATAGGTGGTGGGTCCACGGAAGGGATGGGACAGGGGCACGGTTGCCTGGCACCCCCGCCCCAGGGTCTCCTTCCCGCTTCTGCGGGCTGCCGGGTGCCTGGCCAGTCCGCTGCCGCCTATGGAGCCCACTGAAGCACATTGCCGGTCATAGGGGGTCCCTGGCCCCAGGCTGAGGCGGCCTAGGATCCAGCGTGCAGGTGGACCCTGTGTCCTCAACTTGCAAGGGTAGCCGGCATGCCCTGAGGGGTACTTGGGGCAGAAGGTTCCCTGGCTAGTCCATCCGGGGTTCATCTGTGAGTCGATGGGAGAGAAAAGGGGAAGGGCAGTTCATTCCCCACCCCTGCTTGTTTCTACTCTCAGGCCGCCTTGGGCCAGCCTTAGACACGCAGTGCCAGGTCTGGGCCAGGACTGGCTTTGGCCCTGGCGACCAGCATTCATTGACCTGCCCAGGACTTTTCAGTTAGTCAAAACCAAACTCACTCTCTCTCTCTTTTTTTTTTTTTTTCAAAGGAAACTTAATAGCCACAAGCTACGAATCATGTGAACAGCTCTAGAAAGCATCTGTGCACATGTCACACTGAGAATGTCGCACAGTCATGTCTCTGAGGTGTCAGAAGCTTCAAGAAATACATTACATTAATATTCGGTGACTGCAGATCAAAGGGTGTCGCTGTCTTTGCTGATGTTTGGGCCGGGGGATGCAGGCTTTGTGCGACGTACTGTCTTTATTAGGAGCCGGACTGGCTGAGGAAGGCCAGACCAGGTCCCCACTTGACGTTCCTACCTGCTTTTGCAGGAGAGTGTGGTAGAGAGGTAAATCTATTTCAAGTGTGGGTTTCGGAAAGGAATCCAGTAGCACATTTTTTTCAGCAGCAAAGATGTGAGCTCTTTCTGTTTTCCTTAGCAGGAGTTTATTGAGAGTTGCCTGGATATTTGGTTGTAGAGGGATTTGTATAACAAGCTTTGGTTTAAACCCAGTATTTGCTTGTCAGTCCTTGAAAAAGCATCAGGTGCCGGGCACGTAGCACGGCGCTTAGGGGCATGAGCTCGGAGCTCACGGGCTCAAAAAGCACCAGGCGTTAGCAGTGCGCTGACTGGCTGACAGCAGCCTAAACTGGTGTTTGCCAAATACTGCAAAGGTAATTTTGACCGAAAAACACTTGCTAATTTTCTAGGCCATCTTAGCAGCTCAGAGACGAGGAGAAGATGTGGAGACTTCCAAGAAATGTAGGTACTCGTGTGTTCACTCGCAAAACCAGGGGGTGCTCTTGGGGTTCGTATCTACAGATGCATGAGTGCTGCCCCCGGGCTGTCAGGGGGCTGCTGGCAGCTGAAGCCGCTGCAGAGCTGGGAGATGTCAGGGATCGTGTCGGAGCAGCTGTGGTTGGCATAGGTCAGGAGGGGTTGTTCTCCCTCCTTAGTCCACAGGTTCTGGACTCTGCTCTTCGTGCTCTTGTCCCCACTCTGGGTGGCCTGGCTTAGCACGTCACCCTGGGCACAGGGCGCCTCTCGGGCCTGGTCCCCGTTCTGAAGCGGCTCTCCTCCAGCCTTGTTGCGAACCCTCTCCTCTGCTCTTGCCCCGCGCTGGTCCAGGGGCCGCCGGCCAGAACAAACAGCATTCGATCACCAAGAACACGGCCAAGCTGGACCGGGAGACTGAGGAGCTGCACCACGACCGGGTGACGCTGGAGGTGGGCAAGGCGGTCCAGCAGGGCCGGCAGAGCAAAGGGCTCACGCAGAAGGACCTGGCGACGGTGAGCGCGGCGCGTCCCCTCCTCCCAGGCCGTGGTCGGGCAGGCGGGAGGCGCGGGCTCCGCTCGCCTGGTGACTTGAGGGCTTCGGTCCGCTCTTGCCCCGGGACCCCTGAGGCCTCGGGGGGGCCACACGAGGCAGCTGTAACTTCCTGAGCTGCTGTCCGCCCAGGCCCTGGGCCTGCACACTGCCCCGGGGGTCGGCGCCTGAGGCGCCTCACCTGGCTGTGTTCTGGGCTCCCAGCATCTCCTTTTGGAACTGAGGTGTGCAAATACACGTTCTCTTTAGAAAATCAACGAAAAGCCGCAGGTCATCGCGGACTATGAGAGTGGCCGGGCCATCCCTAACAACCAGGTTCTGGGCAAGATCGAGCGGGCCATCGGTGAGTGTCCTGCCATCCTTCGGTGGCTCTCGGCCGCCGCCGCCTGAGCGGGCGCAGTACGCCCGCCCACCCTGGGTGAGGTTGGCGAGGAGGGGCGCAGGAAGGCCCCTGGGGCCCCGGAATCCTCCGGAGCCTGAAGAAAACTCCCACGAGCGAGAGTGTGTGGGCGCCTCGCCCTTTGGCATCTCCTCGAGCCCCCCGTGCTGTGGGCCCGCTCCCCCCGCCCCGCCCCCAGCCTTGGCGGCAGCGTGGCTCCCAGGGCGAGGAGGCCTAGTTCTGGGAGGGGCGCCCTCTGTCCCCGCGAAGATGGGCAGGCACGTGCTCGTCAGAGTCAGCCGTGGAAACCAGTAGTGTGCTGGGCATGGTGCGCGTGGGCTTCCCGCGCCTCCACACACACGCCCACCCTCCCCACCTCCCGTGGAGCCTGGGAGCCCGCGCTCGGGGGGTCGGTGAGGGTGCCGCTCTCCGCTCCGGGGCAGTGGGTAGGGCTGCTGTGGAGCTGCCCTGTGCCTTGAAGATCCAGGGGGCGAGCTGCAGTGGTCATGGGCCGGTGGCTCTTTCAGGCCTCAAGCTCCGGGGGAAGGACATTGGGAAGCCGATCGAGAAGGGGCCGAGGGCGAAATGAACACAAAGCCTCGAAATCAGTGCGTCCCGGCTGATCTCGTCTGGTTGGTTCCCCTTTGACCACCAGCGCAGCGTGGGTCTCCTCACGCGGCCGCGCGGAACACAGGGCGGTAGCCCTGCCCGGGAACCCCCCCAACCGTACCTGCTGTCAGACTAACAAAACCCTGCAGAGTGTTTGCTTCTCCTGATTATTTTCCTCCCTGTCCCCGTCCCTCACGTGGGGTGCGGAACGCCGCCTTCCTCTCCCCCGGGGTCTGCCCTGTCACGGGGGTGGCTCCAGGGAGCTCGGGGGGGAGCGCCTCGCACAGGGTGGGCAGCCACCGTCTGGGAGAGGAGCTGCGTCTCCAGCCCGGCTCGTAGAGAAGCTAATAAACGTTCGTCGCCCTTCCTGCTGGTGGTGGCTCCTTGCTGTCGGGTCTCGTCTCTTGTGCCTGCAGCTCCCCTCCCTCTGGCCCACGGTGTGGCGAAGGGCTGTTTGCATGAAGCCCTGTGGGGGGAGTCTGAGGGCCAGGAGGGTTGCTCTGCAGGCTGTTCCTTGTCACCTCTGCTGGGACAGTTAGTGGGCGTCCATCAGCTTCTTGGCACCAGACCCTGGCCCTCCCCTGGCACTAGGTCCCCGGTCACATCATTCCGTGCAGAGCCCGGCGGGCCGGGGAGGCAAGGTGGAGCCACCCGGGCTGGAGTCCAGGGAGCACCTGGCCATGCAGGTGTGGCCGTCACCCCCTCCCCCAGGACAGCCATGCCCGGGGGGGCCTTCCAGACCTGGCGGGTGGGGTCTGAATCTCCCTCGTGGAAGACCAGAGCCTGGGACTGTCCCTAGGTCAGAAAGACTCAGCTCCATTTTATTAGATGAGGGTAGCATGTGGGCGGGGACCTTGGCCGTGGGAGGGTGGACACGGCGACCTTGGTGTGGGACAGGGGACACATCAGGGCATTCCTCCTGCGAGTCCAGCTCCATGCCACCTTGGGCCCAGTGAAGTGTCTGCTTCTAAGTCTGTCACCAGCACCTCTGGGGATTTCTCTCTGTCTTAAGTCAGATGCAGAATCGCCCAGCGAGGCAGGGCCCCTGATGGGCCCTGGGTCAGAGTTCCACTGGGTTGGCCGGAGGCTCGCTTGGCCTGGGGCAGGGGCTTCTCAGGGTCCGCTGCGCCTCCCTCCTGGCGCCGTCCCCGGGGCCTGCCTGTTTCCAGGGGCCCCCGAGCACATCGTCTCGGGCAGGTCGGGTTGGGTCTGGGGAGCCCGAGGAGCCCCCGCTTCCTGCTGACAGGCAGAGCAGGACGCGCAGGCCTCAACCCTGGCTGGCCGGCGGGGGCGGCCCCTGTGGGCCGGGGCACTTATTGCTGGGGGGGGGGTCTGTAGGTGCAGCCCCGTGAGGGTGAGGGGTGCAGGTACTCGACGTGTCCCGGGGGGGCGGAGGTGTCGGTCCCTGGGCCAGGTTGCTGGGCAAGGCAGGGAGCTCAGGTGAGGAGCCGGGGTCTTCTCTGCGTCACCTACTGGTCGTTGGTGACCGACGCTGGCAGGGTGACGTGGTCCTAGGAAGAAGGAGGAGCTCTGTGGCCACCCCCCGCGTGCGGGAGGGTCCTGGTCACCGTCCAGCCGAGTGCAGGGCTCAGGGGCTCCTGCCCGCCGCCCCGCCCAGGGCTCCTACCGCGTTGAAGAGGATGTTGTCAAAGCTGGGGGCCACGGCGTCCGTCTCGCCGCAGGAGGGGCAGCCCCCCTTCGTCTGCGGCCAGCGCCGTCCCGCGAGTCCACGCAGCAGCGGCAGCAGCAGCGTGAGGAGGAGGAGGGTGCCGCCAACCACAGCTGGCACCAACGTGGCCACTGCTGTGTCTCCTGTGGGCGCAGGGCGCGTGACCCGGGATCCGAGCCCTCCGTGTGGCCGACGGCCCCACGCCCGGGCACGGCCGTCCCCCCACAAGCCCTGAGGACTTGTGGGCCCCCCGCTAAAGGAGGGGCGCCGGTCTGCCCACACAAGGCTCCCAGCTGAGGCCAGGCCCTGGGGGGCAGGCGGCTGCCGGCCGCACCCCAGGCTAGAGCCCCAGCCCGCCTTTGTCGCGAAACAGCAGCAACCGCGAGTGCTCCAGCAGAGGCTGGCTGTGGTCTCCGGCCTGACTGGAAGCAGAAGC
>NW_021146902.1:0-25000 GCF_002837175.3 Physeter macrocephalus
TAAGGATTCAATTTAATTCGACAAACCTTTATTGAGCATCTACTATGTGCCCGGCATTTTTCCAGGGGCTAGGGATTGATTGGTGCATAAAACAGATAAAGTTCCTTCCTCCATGGCGTTGCAGGCTAATAACGTGAGAGACACAAAACAGTGAACCTCATAATTTTAGGTGGCGATACATTATATGGAGACTGCAAAGCAAAGTGCCTGAATAGAGTGACTGGGGGAGGAGGGTGGGGCGATTAGGCAGATTAATCAGGGCAGGCATCCAGAGGAGGTGACATCTGAGCAGAGCCCTGAATGGTGAGATCAAACCACATCTCCCCAACCCCTGGTACCGGTCCACGACCTGTTAGGAACCAGGCCGCACAGCTGGAGGTGAGCGGTGGGCTAGTGAGCGAAGCTTCATTGGCCGCTCCCCATTGCTCCCCATTTTTGCATTACCCCCTGAACCATCGTTCACATTACTGCGTGAACCATCCCCCCCATTGCTCACGTTACCGCCTGAACCATCACTCGCACCCCCGGTCCATGGAAGGATTGTCTTCCACGAAACCGGTCCCTGGTACCAAAAAGGTTGGGGACCGCTGTTGTAGGAAACAAAGAAAGACACACACTTTGGAACCATCTGCTGGGTGAAGTTGGTGATAGGGCATCTTGTATCCTCAGTCACTTGAGGGACAGTGGCTGATCAAATTCACCCAGCGATACTAAATCTCGCCTGCAAGGCGGTGACTTGAATTGAAAGGATTAACATAAGCCCTTGGAAATGGCAACTATACCCTTGATCTTGTTTTGCTATTTATTTATTTATAAATTTTTATTGGAGTACAGTTGATTTACAGTGTTGTGTTAGTTTCTGCTGTACAGCAAAGTCAATCAGTTATACATATATCCACTCTTTTTTAGATTCTTTTCCCATATAGACCATTACAAAGTATTGAGTAGAGTTCCCTGTGCTCTACAGTAGGTCCTTATTAGTTATCTGTTTTATATATAGTACTGTGTGTATATGTCAATCCCAATCTCCCTCCCTCCCCCACTTTGCCCCCTGCTAACCGTAAGCTTGTTTTCTGCATCTGTGACTCTATTTCTGTTTTGTAAATAAGTCCATTTGTACCATTTTTTTAGAGTCCACATATAAGTGATATCAAGATATTTGTCTTTGTCTGACTTACTTCACTCAGTATGATAATCTCTAGGTCCATCCATGTTGCTGCAAATGGCATTATTTTGTTCTTTTTAATGGCTGAGTAGTATTCCATTGTATAGACGTACCACATCTTTTTTTTAACATCTTTATTGGAGTATAATTGATAATTGCTTTACAATGGTGTGTTAGTTTCTGCTGTGTAACAAAGTGAATCAGCTATACATATACATATGTCCCCATATCCCCTCCCTCTTGCGTCTCCCTCCCTCCCACCCTCCCTATCCCACCCCTCTAGGTGGTCACAAAGCACCGAGATGATCTCCCTGTGCTATGCGGCTGCTTCCCACTAGCTATCTATTTTACATTTGGTAGTGCATATATGTCAATGCTACTCTCTGACTTCGTCCCAGCTTACCCTTCCCACTCCCCATGTCAGGTCCATTCTCTACGTCTGTGTTTTTATTCCTGTCCTGCCCCTAGGTTCATTAGAACCATTTTTTCTTAGATTCCATATATATGTGTTAGCATACGGTATTTGTTTTTCTCTCTCTGACTTACTTCACTCTGTATGACAGACTCCAGGTCCATCCACCTCACTACAAATAACTCAATTTTGGTTCTTTTTATGGCTGAGTAATATTCCATTGTATATATGCGCCACATCTTCTTTATCCATTCCTCTGTCTATGACATTTAGGTTGCTTCCATGTCCTGGCTATTGTAAATAGTGCTGTAATGAACTAAACACTTGAACTTTAAAAAAAAAAAAAAAAAAGATCAACTCTGAACCACAAGGGCTGTGAAAAGGTCAAATGTGTAGGGAAGGATGTCAATCATGATTTTAGACAATTTTCTTGGGGGAAAAAACATAGACAGTAAAAGAAAAAAGTCATCCTTGGTCATTTGTCTGCTCTAAGCATTAGAGTGGTTACCACACTTTGGTAAATAAAACTGAACTTAGCTTATTTTTAGTTTTTATCATTTTAGATTTATTTTTCAGGATGAAGTTCCAATCAAACCTCTTTTTTTCCTATTTGTTTATCATACATTTTTTTCCTCTTGTTTTTAAAATATGGAATTTGTGGCCCCCATGTCAAGTGGCTTGACTTCAGATGCCCCTGTTCTGTTACCTGTTACCTGTTACCTGTGGGAAATGAAGGCCTTCTGTCCTTCCTTTCCTGGGCTTGTCCACTACCCTGGTGTCACAGGGAGAAGCATTTCATGCTCCTGGGCGGTGTCCCAGTAGCTGGCCTCTAGACACCACTGAGTGGAGAGCTCCTTCTTCTGGATTCTTCTGTGTGAAGGAAAAGCCCTACTTCTCACCTTCCCCATCTCTTCTGTATGGGTCAGGATAAGCAGTGTTAGCTGCTGTAACAAACAACCTCCACATCTCAGTGGCTGCAGTGCCGTCAGTCAGCAGGCTCTTCTCCACACAGTCACTCAGGGACCCAGGCTCCGTCCATCCTGTGGCTCCTCCCTCCTTTAGGCCCTTGGAGTCCTCTCCATTCAGCCAGTGGCTGGAGAAGGTATGCAGGAGAAGTTCTACAGACTGGGCCTAGAAGTAGCCCACATTCCAGTAGCCGGAACTCAATCCTGTGGCCACACCTAACTGCCCAAAAGCCTGGGGAATATAGTACAGCCTTGTTCCCTGGAGGAAGAGTGGAACTTCAAAACTAGTGAGCGTTATAGCAATCTTGCCGCACTTAACCTACTTTCCCCTCTTCTTTTCGATATCTCTTCCCTGTTCTTGTTCATCTCTGCTAAACACTGGTGTGTCTGGCTCAGGCATCCATGTTCACCCCGATGTGGCAGGTAATCCTTACCTCTTCCCAAACCTCCTAGCATCAGTTTGCCAACTTGCCGATCCCAAGTGTCAGAGATGTTCTTTAAGTTAAGCTAGAGCGCACGTTCATTCGTGTGCTCCACGTGGGCACGTGTGTGTGTGCAAAATATTTATCCAACCTTTGCAAAATATAATCAGCATGGCTAATTGCAGAGAGACACGGTCTAGTTTGAGAATCCATCCGTCCATCCATCCATCCCTTTGTTCAAACAATAATTAGTGAACCCACGGTATACAGGGCATTGTGGTAAGTGCTGCGTAGAAGGGGTGAAAAAATTTACAAGGCATGCTCTCTGCCTTTGTGAAGGTTATAATCTAATTGGGGAAATAAGAACTAAACACACACAAAGGCAGCAAAAATGCCCAGTCCACACATGCAGAGACAAGTAGGGATCATTCAGAAGTGAAGGCAGTGTGGGCCTTCTTTGCACGCACCCCGTCTCCCTCCTTCCCCCATGCGCACACGGTGCATCGATTCATTTTTGTAGGCAGTGGCTTTCTTCCCCACACCCTCCATGAACTTTCCTGTCCTTTTCCTCCAGTCCTTCACAACTGGTCTCTTTCACTTTTCCCCTTCCATCTCCTGTGTCTTTTCTCCCTTTCTCTGTTGATTTTCCCCCAGTCTTCTCTCTGTGTCTCTCTCTACATTCTTCCCTTTACAAAGAGCACCTTGAGTTTGTGGTGGCCTCAGGGCCTTTGCACCTTCAGTGTCCTCTGTGAGGAATGCCCTTCCTCAGGCTCTACTCAGGGCCAGCTCCTTCCACCATTCAAACCCACCACCCAAGGGGCTTCCTTGACTCCCCTCATCACCCCATCAACAGCAGCTCCATACTGGTTATTCTCTATCTCATTGTATTTGTATAGTATTCATAAGTCTCTGAAATGATCTTGATGAACTATCTTCTCTACCACCCATCTCCAGCCCCGATTGGAAATTCCATAAGAATGGGGACCAAGTTTGACTTGTCCATGGCTGTATCCCCAATGCCACACATACAGTAGGTGCTCAATCAATAACTACTGATTGAAGGGATAGCAGACAAGAGGCCCTCTCCCTTTCCCTCAGTGTCTCGGGACTGAACCGGGAGCCTTGCTGAGCTCTCCGCCCGCAGCCGTGCCCTCCCTCGAGTCTGGTACCCAGACTCTGCCTCCCCAGAGCCCCCGGGCATCACGCCAGGAGCCTGGAGCCTTTCCTTTGCTTCCTACTCGATGCCCTTGGTCTCCACTTTCAGCCGCAAACCACACAACCAAAAAATCTGTCCGGACTTGTGTCTTCCTTGAGGAATGAATTGAAATGGTATTTGTTTGCCCTTCTCTGCAGTGTGCTCACCCCGGGGCCCTCGTAGGGGGGATACAGGGCCCCTGTTAGCTTTCCCTCGGTCCCTCTGAGGTGCAGAGAAAGAGCTCCGAGTTTGTTCTCTCCTCTGCACCCCTCTCAGTTACTCTGGCTTGCCTTTGGCTCTACCCAGGCTAGACTTAGTCTTATGTATGTTTAATGTGCACAGCTATCCTGTCTGCTTCTTTATTCAGATGTAGCTGAGAACGACTGTCCAGTTAAAGAGTGTTTGCCATACCGGCTCTTGAAAAGCCATAGTGTTTTTTGGAGGACTTTTTTCTCAGCATAACAACTTTTTCATCCCCCAGACCCTCTAAATCAAGACGTGATGTTTTGGCATTATGGGTCCAGGCACACAAACACACCAGTTCACGTGCCATCATGCTTTCTAGTCAGAGAAAATCATTTGAAACCCATGTGGATGGCGTGCCACGTTTGGAAAACCCCAAAACGTTTTGCCTTGTGTAGATTCGCCAAAAGAGAGGCGTGAAGAAGGGGCCGCTTCCACAGCTTTTAGTCTGCTGTGCGTGGGCCGCGGGTCCACGTGTGTCAAACCCTAAAGATGTTTGCGTTTACTTTTGAGTGCAGCTTGTGAGCAAGACAACCGTGAACCCCTAAATTGAAAAAACGGTAACAAAAGTGGTACAGAAACATGAATGTATTGGGACTTCCTGGCGGTCCAGTGGTTAGGACTCCACGCTTCCGCTGCAGGGGCCGCGGGTTTGATCCCTGGTCGGGGAACTAAGATCCAGCATGCCGCGTGGCACGGCCAAAACAAACAAAAAAACAAACAGATAAAGAAGACGTGGCACATGTATACAATGGAATATTACTCAGCCATAAAAAGAAATGAAACTGAGTTATTTGTAGTGAGGTGGATGGACCTGGAGTCTGGCATACAGAGTGAAGTAAGTCAGAAGGAGAAAAACAAATGCCGTATGCTAACACATATATATGGAATCTAAGAAAAAAAATGTCATGAAGAGACTAGGGGTAGGACGGGAATAAAACACAGACCTACTAGAGCATGGACTTGAGGATATGGGGAGGGGGAAGGGTAAGCTGGGACGAAGTGAGAGAGTGGCATGGACATATATACACCACCAAATGTAAAATAGATAGCTGGTGGGAAGCAGCCGCATAGCGCAGGGAGATCAGCTCGGTGCTTTGTGACCACCTAGAGGGGTGGGATGGGGAGGGTGGGAGGGAGACGCAAGAGGGAGGGGATATGGGGACATATGTATATGTATAGCTGATTCACTTTGTTACACAGCAGAAACTAACACACCACTGTAAAGCAATTATACTCCAATAAAGATGTTAAAAAAACAAAAACAAAAACAGAAAAACAACTGGCCTGAACGCTTTGAAACTGTCAGTGTCTAGACAGACATAGAAAGGCAAGGGATTATTCTAGAAGAAAGGACAAAAGAGAAATGACTATTGAGGGTGTGAAGTGACTCATGCTCTTGTCTGACAATGATTACCAAAGACTATAAAGATCTGAGATTTCACCTTCCCGGCCAGCTAAGAAGTTAGTCTGCCACTGTCGCCTGGGCCCTGGCAAAACACAGGAGATTCCGGGGTCAGAGACAGAGGATGTTGTGACTCACAGCCTTCGCAGCAGACAGAGTGCCAGCATCTTCTCGTGCCATTTTTCCCGAGCCCCAGGTCCCACAGGGCCACTCAAAGAAGGCCAAGTGACATCCGCACACACAGTGCCTTGCATTATAGCAGAGGAACCTTGAGTTGAAGGAACCCAAATATTTTATAATGGACAGTAAGCCTGCCTGATCTCCCCCCGCCCGCCCCGGACCAGAGGGAGATATATTCTTTCCTATACCGGACAGTAAGCATGCCTACACTTGGCTTTGGAAGGACACACTATCTCTACCTTTCCAGACAAAGGGCAGCCAGGGCTTCTGCTCCCAGGATGTTCTGAAACACAAGAGACCCCCGGAGAACTGACCCCCAGCAATGACAACTAAGAACGTCGTATGCTTGGGGGCCAGATAGAAAAAGAAAGCAGCTTTCAAGGACATCGTTGGGATAATTTTGATATGAAATCAAGGCTATATAAAATCATTGCATTAACAGTTGAGGTGTGGAGGAGAAGGGTGTTTGGGCTTTCATGATATTATTCTTTTAACTTTACAAAACAAAAATTGGAAGGGGACACGGCTTCCCCAAGAACGTGCAGCTGGCCCGGACGCCCCCCTTCCCCTGACTTAAAGGACTGTGTTTTCACTACACTCTGTCACTGATTTTATCCCTGCCCTGTCTTAATTAAGTGCTCTGAAGACATAAATAGGGTTTTTGTTTACTCAAGCTTGGGAGAAGCTGGCACAAAAGGCCTTTTCGCTCCGTAAAACCCCGAAGGCGTGAACCAGTAAGTTAACAGCTGCAAAAACCCTTCCAGCTGTGGGCGCCTCTGCATGTGGCTGCAAAGTGGTGCGGTCGACCCCCTTCTGGAAGGACAGAGGAGAAGAGCAACAGGAATGCCAGGCTGGGAAGGCAGCCGCAGACCCTTAAAGCAGAGCTTGAATGATCTCGCTCAAGGCACTGAGAATCCTGAGGCTGGTCCAGACCCACGCATTCAGATGTCAGCAGAAGAACGAAGTCCCGGGTCCAGATACACTCTGGATGCATTTTGTCCTCACTTCCCTCTCCTAGTGGGGCAGGTTGTCAAGAGCTCGTCCTGGCGCGGACCTTAGTCCCTGCCCTCTGTGCACGGGCCCGAGGGCGGTGAGGCCAGAGCAGGCCCTGACCTCCAGACAGACAGCTGCTGCAGAGACAGAGCCGCAGGCTCAGAGGACGTACTAAAAATGAAGAGGTGAGTCACTGGTGAAGCTATGTCCCGGCGGGGACACCTGTGGCTTGCGCTGAGGACTGAGCAAGGGTGCCATGGAAAAGTCTCAGGCCAAATGGCCAGCAGGGGTGGGCAGGGCATCCACTGGCCGGGCCCCAGGCTGGGCCTGGCTGGACTCACAGCCCGAATATCATTGCCGTTGTACGGCACTGGGCCTCTCACTGAAAACCTATTTCATTGGATCCCATGCCCTTGGGAACAAATCTAATGGGAGAAACAGACTCACAGGCAGAGAACAGACTTGTGCTTGCCAAGGGGGAGGCGGGGAGGAGGGAAGGACTGGGAGCTCTGGATTAGCAGATGCAAACTATTATGTATAGGATGGATAAACAACAAGGTCCTGCTGTAGAGCACAGGGAACTACATTCAATATCCTGTGATAAACCATCATGGAAAAGAATATGAAAAAGCATGTATATATATATATGTAAAACTGAATCACTTTGCTGTACAGCAGAAATTAACACAACATTGTAAACCAACTCTACTTCAAAAAAAAAAAATCTAATGGGATTTGTCCAGAGTTTTTGATAACAAAGCAACTGTTTCTCACCTCTCAGCCCTCAGCCTCTCTGAACTCCAACTAAAGTCCTGGTGGCTACCTTCAGACACTAAATAATGTTTGATTACTGTTATTTCCTGGGTTCCCTGAAGGTAGACAATATCTGCACATAAAAGATAAAGACTTAGCTCACATTTCACCTCCTTCTGTTTAAAAAAATATTTATATATATATGTGTATGTGTATGCGTATGTGTGCTTATATACATATATATTCAATATATTGATTATATGTTGATATATTGATTATACATACACACATTTGTTTATGTTAATTTAATATGTTAATTTAACACATTTAATATGTTAATTACTTTGGTCACTTTACCTAGAGAGGAAGTGAGGTGCTGTGATTAAGAGCAGGGGTGGGCCAAGCCTGGAGAATTTTTGCTGGCATTGTGCCGAGGGCTCAGCCTGGCACCTGCAGGCCTGGAAGCTGACTCTAGTTATATTTAATCCCAGTAGATGTAATCCTCATTTAATCCCTTTATTAATAGCCCCGCTTTATAGACGGGGATGCTTAGGCACAGAGAGGGCATATGCAAGTCGCCCAAATCACATGGGGCTGCGATTCAAACCCAGGCAGCTGAGCATGGCGACAGCAAGAAGATCCCCTTTCCTTCGAATGGGAGCTCTCCTGGGGGGTAGGCAGTGTTTACAGGTGTGACCATACCCAGCGGTGAGGAGAACCTGCGCCTCATGGGCCCCATCACCCCACCCAGGGGTGCACCCCATTCCTGCCAGCAATAGCTCCCCATCTGGAATTTGACAGAGGCTCCTGAAATAAGAGCAGACAGCTCTGCTCTGCCCGCAGGCCCTGCAATCTCATTGGGAAAAGAAGGGAGCTTTTCGGTGGGTTTTGACTTTGGCCCCCACAAAGGGACAGCTCCTTGTTTCAGACAGACTCTTGAATGATAACCAAGACAGGTCCCAGATGAGGATTTTAAGAATGGGCTCTGCTGTGTGAGTTTAGGCAAAACGCTTACCCTCTCTGTACATTTTCTCATCTCTAAAGGTGATGTAATTCTCCATATTCTGCTAATCTTTCCAGAATATGATGTCAACCGTTGAGGAACTATGGGGAACTATACAGATCCGATTAAATAAACCAGCCACCACCTCCCCGGGGACTGCTATGTGAGTGACTAGGGCCCTTCTGGGTGCGTCGCGTAAGTACAATTACTCAGATTTCTGTGTGTGGTGTGCACAGCCCACCAGGAAACAGGATTGCCAAGCCCTGTCCTCAGGGGGCTTCCAGTGCAGTTGGCGAGAGCGGGAGGTGATCCGTGAACGGTCACCATGTCACATGAGCAGGATCCTTGCTTTCGGTTCAGCCTGCTCCTTTGGGGTCTTCAACGTGCTCCCCGATGGACCGTTTACTTTGGTGCTTTCTGTGCAGGCAGGTCACAGAAATGCCTGTTTGTCAGGCATTGGGACCTAAGTCTTGCCTCCCCCATTTCATGACACATTAGTACCCGTTGACAGCTTTCCCCCACGTCCATCCTCGTGGCCTCCACTCTGCCTTTCTGCTTAGTAGCTGTGTGACCACAGGCAAGTCACTTAACCTCTCTGAGCCTCCATGGATTGATCTCCTTTATTTTAAATTAGAAGAAATACGCATGCATCTGGAGTGTCAGTGTAGCTTGTGGGGTTCCAGGGTGAGGCAGTGTGTGAGCAGAGGCCTTTGCCAGCTGTCCCTGAAGGCACAGCCCCACTTCATGAATGTTCTTCACTGCTGCTCGGAACAAGTGGCTAATGGCTCTCCATGAAAAAGCCTTTTCTCCTCTGTGCCCTTCCCCTTCATCCTCTGGCCTTTCTCTCTCCCCCTCACAAAGCAGCCTGGGAAAGCCCCCCTGACGCCGGGGTGCTGGGTGAGCCCCATGGAGCTTGGGACCATTCTAGGTCACCTTTCTTAAAAGCAGGTGACTCCATGAGCTCCTGAACGAACGTCTCCCTTCCCCGGAGTGTGTGGTATGGGGGGGGGTCTCCCCTTCTCTCTAGCACGGGACACCAACTTCAGGACCCCTTGTCGGGGTACCCTAATAACTTCTTTTCTGTTAAATATCGACATTCTCTGCCCGATTTTTCTCAGTCTCCAGTCTCCTCTCTTCTTTTGGCTGCACCACGTGGCATGCGGGATCCTAGTTTCCTGATGGGACCTGTGCCCCCTGCAGTGAAATGCAGAGTCCCAACTACTGGACCGCCAGGGAAGTCCCTCCATTCTCCTCTCTGTAATCCAACTTCGGAAGCAATTGGCATCAGATCTTTCCCAGACTCTACAGGTTCCCCATCCCCTGGCAGATAAAGTCCAAATACCTTAGCCCCCCCACATACGGGCCTCTGCAAACCTGATCTCGCCCTCCGCCCACAGCACCTGGTCCAGAGCAGGCACTTGGATCTGCAAAGACCCCGCCCTGCTTGCTCTTCTGGCCTCACGTTACAGAGATTCAAGCCCCCTTTCCTCCAGAGACTGGCCAAGACAGCCCCTAACCCACTGCTAGCTCCTGGCTCAAGCTAACTTATGGAAATTTCGGCTTTTTCTCCCCTCTTTGACATTTGCGGACCATCTGACACAGTGAGAAGCAGAAGCTTTTACAGTACCAGCTTTCAGTGGATGGGCAGCTCCCAGGCGGTGGCAGTGGATCCGAATAGGTCAGAGGTCATGGTCACTGGGGTCATTTGTGTGGGCCACTAACTGCGTGTTTGACATTTGTAGTGCGGTCATGTTTTTCCTGCTGCTGGGTGTAGACACATCTCCAGCGTTATTCCATTTCAGGGGAAGTTGTGTGTGGGCGCAGGGAAACTTCCAGGACCCGAGTGGGCATGGTCATGAAGGCACCCCTGATAAGCATGAATGGCACAAGGAGGCCAAGATTGGGGTGAGGAGAGTAGGGCCCTCACCTGGAGTCCAAAATTTAAGGAAATGTCCCAAACGTGGAAATCACGACACATACTATATTTTACTGCAGTGCTGTAAAGGCCAAAATTAATGCAAAAAATTCCAGATGATCAAAATAGCAACATTTTAAATAAAGTCAAGATGACACTTCAATGATGCAACCCTGCCCCACATGCCTCCCCCTAATTCCCCACCAGCCTTCGGTGGATGTTGCTGCCAGATTCACTTCCCTGGGCTAAGAAGTAATCCGTTCTTGTCAAAGAATTTTCTCCAGGGCAGCCCGGCAGTGAGGGCAGGGAAGGCGATCTCGCTTCTGGGGGCTTGAGGGAGTGAGCATTTGGGAAGGAAATGCATCTTAATGTGCTTCTGTTCTGCAAATCACAGCCCCCGCTTTTGTCCTGTGAGATGATAAGTTACCCACGTATTTCTGGTCACGGAGCCCAAGGCTGAGGAAGAATTGAATTCTTGCCTAAGAACTGAAGCAAACGGAGTCAGCTGTTCTGTGTTGTGTTGTGTTTTGTTTTTTTCCTCCAGAATACTCCAGATACTCAAAGCTCTGGCTAATTCCGTTTGGGCAGCAGACTTCCCATGGTCGTCCTGGTTGATCTGGAAATGGGCTGCAAATTCACCTGATAACATGTCCTTCTGTGCCCCCCCAGCACCCTTAGGAAGCCCCCCAACACTTCTGTCCCTTCCTGCAACGCACCTCAGCCTCACTACCGAGAGCACCTTTGTCCTGGGTGTCCCCCCGCCTGGAAGTCTACTTCTCTTTCTCCAGCTCACGTGGGGCTGTTCAGGACTCATCTGAAAACGTCCCCTCCTCAGAGCGGGCTTTCATGAACACCCCAGCAATGAACTGTCCCTCTGATGCTTCCTGCTGGCAGTGCCTTGTCAACGCCCTCCTTGAAACCCATGGCCTTTGCTTCCTGGTGTGTTTTCCCCCCTCACCTGACTGGGCGCCCCGGGGCCAGGCTATCTTGCTCGTGGGCGGTTCTGAAGTGGACCCAGCGCTGGGGGCACAGTGGCGGCTTGATCAGTCCTGATGGAATGACCGTGCTTTAGCCTGGTGCCCTCAGTTTGGGCGTGTCTGAAGAGCAGACACCAAAGGGAAACCAAACTAGCCTATCTGTCCACACTCTCACACCTTCCCTGCCTGCTCTGCTCCCTTGGCTAGACGAGGAGCCTCTCCCACATTCCTGCTCTTTTCAGCTCAACCTCTAGGTACCCCTGGATTCCCTGCTTTCAGAATGGAAGGCTGGATCACCTGGGGTGGGGGGGGTGTCTGTGTGGGTGGATGAGTGGGTGGGAGCTGGACTGACAAGGACCACCTTGTCAGTCATCTGAAGAAAGGGATGCGAGTGACTTCTCCCTTCCGAGGAAGGAAAGGAAGGGAAAGATGGGAGAGACTCCGTCAGTGAGCAAGAACCTTCTTGGAAGAAATTGGGGAAACAGCCAGATGGTGGAGGATTCAGGAAATGTTTCTAATCTCCCTGTCACCTGCCCCAGCCCCATTTCCACCCAAGGCTTTCCACCCCAGAGGCCCAGTATGTTGGCCTTGGGTACCCAAATGATGGCGACACAGATACCCCGGGACTGTTGGTTCGTGTTTTAGAACATCAACAAAGGGGCGGACCGGCCCGTTGGAAAGAGGGGAGCTAAGGAACAGGTCTGGAAGCTTGCGGAGCATTGAGGCCTCTGGTTTCCGCCCCCTCCCTTGTAAGTTACAGATCGTCTAAAGCAGAGGGCTCCGAAGATTCTTTTATTCGGACTTCCGTGAGCTGGAGAAACCTCGAAAGGTCACCTCGGACATGACTACTCCTACGACTGTTGCTTGGGATGACTTGGGGACCCCACGAGTCACCCCGTGGTGCCGCCGCTGGAGTGTTTATTCCGGAGGATTGCCGGGCTGTGCCGTCGCCCCGGGCGCGGGCTGGGGGGAGGAGGCGCCAGACGGGGCGGTTGCCCACCGCGGAGGAGGCCGGGGGCGGGGTGCGCCGGGAGGAGGCGCGGGGCGGAGGGAGGAGGAGGCGCCTAGAAAAGGAGGCGCGGCCGGGAAGGTGCGGAGAGGGCCCGGCGGCGGCTGGCGGCGGAGCGCGACGGCGAGGCCGGGCCCGGCGTGGCTGGAGCGCGGCCGGCGGCGGCGGCGGCGGGCGGGCGGGCGGCAGGCCCGGCGAGGCAGCGCGGAGGCGCAGCCGCCCCGAGCGCACGGAGCCGGGCGCCCGACCGCCGGCCCCTCCTGGGCGCGGCGCGCGCGCGGCCGGGCCGGCCGGGGGAGCGGGGACTCGGGCGGGGGGGTGCGGGTGGGCGCCGGGCCCGACGCCCCGCCTCTCGGCTCTGCCCGCAGGTCCCCGGCGCGCAGCCCTCGCCCCGCCGCCGCCCGCCCCGGGCCCCGGAGCGCGGTGGAGGAGCCCCCCGAGGAGCCGGGGGCCCGCGCCCGGCGCCCCCCAGACATGGTGGGCCACCTGCATCTGCAGGGCATGGAGGAGAGCCTCAAGGAGAAGAGCCGGGAGGGCTTGCTGGACAGCCCTGACTCCGGGCTGCCCCCCAGCCCCAGCCCCAGCCCGCCCTTCTACTCCCTGGCGCCTGGCATCCTCGACGCCCGCGCGGGGGGCGCTGGCGCCTCCTCGGAGGCCCCCGGACCCGGCGAAGCCAAAGCGGTAAGCACGCGGCTTCGCGCAGAAACCGGGGACAGAGCCAGCCCCCCGGATGGGGTACTTCAGGAGCCGGGACTGGGTTCCCCCCGCCAGCCCCCCGGCCAAGACGGTGGCCTAGTGGCAGCCACGCTCCGCAGGTGGGGGTCAGGGCGCGTAGGTGGGGATGGTCCAGCCTGACCCCTGCAGCCCCCTCCCTGGCTGTGGGCCTAAGGCGTGATCGTCTGTCTTACTGTCAGCAGTAAAAGAGCAGGGTTTGAGGACTGTCCGAAGTTCTCCAGGAGGGTGGCTTCAGGCTAGGTGAGCCGGAACCCCCGGCCGAAGCGGTGTACCCAGGTTCCCTGTTTACCGTTCCCCCTGTGCTGCCAACGTGAAAGGCTGTTTTTTTTGTTTTTTTTTTTTTTTAACCAAACGCAGACAGGAGCCCTTCCTTCCCGGGCTGTTGAGGGATGTTGGCGTGGAGCTGAGGCGGTGCCCGGGGAAGGCTGGAACCCCAGGTCAGGAGACGCAGGAGTTTTACCTCCTGCCAGACTTAGTGGGGCCTTCAGGTGGGCTCCGGGGGTCACCCAGCTTGGCGGCCGGGCTGAGACTGGGTTCCCCGCACCCCTTCCCCGGCAGGCGGGAGCCAAGCGGGCGGGACCGGGCGCCTTTGGACTGGAGGAAATGACAAGTTGAGATCCGGAGGCTGCTTACAATCCCAGTGGCGTTTCCCTGTTCTTGCGGCTCTCTGCACGCCTTCACATTGTTTCTGCCGGGTGTCCCAGCACGACTCCAGCCCGGCGCCGCTTTCCTGGGGCCCCGGCAATGCCCACCTGGTACCTCACAGGGCAGTAAATGCTTCCCCCCAGTTGGAAATTCTCCCAGGAGCAGAAAGGAATGGTTCCCCTGCCTCCAGGCTTATTGACGGGAATGTCGCTGGTGTCTCCCTTGCTCCTTGGTCCAGTGGGTCCCAAACTTGAGTGGGCACGGGAATCTCTCAGAGGTTTTTTTTAAAAAGTATTTACTTATTTGGCTGCATCAAGTCTTAGTTTCATCATGTGGACTCTTAGTTGGGGCATCTGGGATCTAGTTCCCCGACCAGGGATCGAACCCAGGCCCCCTGCGTTGAGAACGTGGAGTCTTAACCACTGGACCACCAGGGAAATCCCTGTCTTGGAGATCTTTAAAGAATATCCACGGCCACCTCATACCTCCAGACAGTGTCATTTGATTGGTAGAGGCTGCGACCTGGACATCAGGATTTTAAAAACCTCCCCGGGTTGTCCTCATGTGCAGCAAAGTTTGGGAACCGCTGGCTTAGACCAAAATCATGCGTTGAATTTGAACTTTGGTCTCTCTTTTGGGGGCTGGGGGTAGGAGAGGCATTCTGGACTTCCAGGGACTGATAGATGTGACCCAGGCTGTTGGCAGGGAAATTGGTCCCACTGTCTGAACGCACCAGCTTTCCTGCAAGAGTGTCTCAGACTTGGCACAGTTGAATGGAGGGGGTGGTGTTGTCTGGGCTCTTGGCGTTGGGAATAAATCCCTGTGGTGTCCTACACAGTGGGCCTTGGAGAAAAGGGACAGGGAACCGGCCTTCCCCTTTATTCTTTGGATGACCCGGAATCCCCCTTATAGAAGGTTTTCTGGATGCTTTTCCTGCCGGCCAGGCCAGCCAGGGGCAGCCTTAAGAACAGTGTGCCTGCCTTACTTGTCTTGGCTGTCCTAGTTGATTTTATTTTTTCCCCCTCCTTGCTAACTAGATGCCAGGTATGGAATTGAGCTATCTCTGATCTTTCTAATTTGGCTTGAAGGCAAGACCTGGGGCTGTTTCCACACAGGTAATGACATCTGCATTTAGATAGCCTTCCCAGGTGCTAGGAACTGTCCTAAACTCTTTACTTGCATCAGCTCATTTCATTTTCACCGTAGTCCCAAGAAGTATGTAGGTGCTCTTATTACACCCATTTTCCAGAGGGGGAAGCTGAGGCACAGAGGTTAGCGGCTTGCCTAAGCTGATAAGTGGCGGTGCTGGATTAGAACCCAGGGAATTGGGATCCAGAGTCTCTACGCTTGAACCTTGCATTATCCTACCTTTCACTGTGCAGCTAATTAACTACCTGTGTTTTGTTGTTGTTGGTTTTTTTTGTTTTTTTTTTTTAAAAACAAAATACCTCTGAACCTACAGGATTTGGAAATGCTGCTTTTAATAAAAAGAGAGGAAATGGTTGCCACAGGGAAGCCTCTTCTCAGTCCTGGGGCCTGCAGCTGGGGCCCCGGGCACCTAAGTTATTGTCACACAGGCCGCCTCCACCCCCCGCCCCCCGCAGGTTAACTCCTGTTAAACGTTGCTAATCTGGTGTTTAACAAAACCCTGCTTGCGGGCGACTCACTGACAATGCTTTCCAGGCGCAGATGTAGGCAAAATATCGGCTGCGGATCTTGCACAAAGGGACAGAAACCTCTCCTGCGTCTTGGAGTTTATGGTTTCAAATGCCCGAGAAGAGGCTGGCTGCAAGCAGGGCCACGTTTGCTCTGGCACCCCCTTAATGGCACCTGTCAGACCATGTGGGCCTGGGGTTCAGCCTGGGGTAGGCATCTTTGTTCTGACACCCAGTTTCCAGCACTGCCTTCCTGGTCAACACTGGTGGCACACACCCCAGCCAGGGGCATGAGCTGCGGTTCTGTCCCCATCCCCCCGGCCACTGAGGTCCTCGCTAGCTTGTCACCGTGTTTATTATGCTGGAAGTGCATGTTAAATTTGCTCACCCTCTAGAAAGAGGTTCCATTTCCCCCCATTTTGTTTTAATAAGCTGGACTTACCTTCTGGACAGTACCCCGTGGATGTAGGGTAACTGGCTGGCTGCGACATTGCCCCCCAAGACGTAAAAGGCACTGGGGAACAGGCTGGGTATGAATGAATCCCTCAACCCCACCCTAACTTGATCATAGGTTTTTTCCTGGCCCACTCTGTGGGCCAACGATGGTACCGTTCCTGGTAATTCCCAAACCAAAGGAAGATCTAGGAATCGGTCATTCGTCCCGCCAGTACTTATTGAGCACCTACTGTATGCCATGTGCTGTTTTGGGCCGTGGGTGACATAGTGGTGAACAAGATGTTCAAGGTTCCTGCCCTCGTGGAACTGGCATTCTAGTGGGAGAGACAGTCACCAACTTAAACACGTGATAAAACACCAGGTGGATTGTTAAGTGCCCTTAAGACAAAGAGCTGGGTTCGAGTAGAGCTCCTTTAGACTGGATGGTCAGGGAAGTGACATTTAATGGAAACCAGAAAACATGAGAGAGAGGCCTTTATGGTCATAGGGCTGTCAGTCCGAGGGAATGGCAAGTGCAAAGGTCCTGAGGCGTGGTTGAGTTGCAGCCGTGCGGCTGGTGGAGGGCAGGGCAGGGACTTGTAGGCTAAGCTGAGGCCAGAAAGTAAAATTCCACTCGGTCTTTCCAAAATGTACTTGTGACTGTTTTATTTTTATTTTTTAAAAAGGCCTCATGAGCTCCCAGTTAGAAACCCGAATCAGAGACTTGACTGAGAAGTGCCTGTGCGGAACAGGCTCTGTGGAGGGCTTGTCTCCCTGCAGTGGGCCCCTGGTCGCCTGCAGGACACCGGGACAGCCAAGGCCGCCTGCCGGGCCAGCCAGGGTTTGCCTGTCAGCTGCATTCATCCCACAAATATTTAAGCCAGGCCTGGCGAGGGATACAGCTGTGAACAGGACAGCCGCTGTCTGTGTCACCTTTGAGCTCTCGGGGCCTGGACCTCCGGCTCCAGATTGAGGGAACCCCCCATGTCCTTCCTGCCCCCCTCCCCGTCCTGCCTGGCGGAGCTGTGGGACTTGGGGGGGCATCATGGGGAGAGGTCGTGCCGCCAGGAAGGATGAGTGAGTGTGTGTGGCAGATACCCATCTCCCAGGTTAACGTGGCCAGTTCAGGGAACTAGCCCTGTCCCCTCTTACCACCCTCAGGGAGAGCACAGATGGCATTTCGGATCGCAAGTCGTCTTCTCTGGGGTGCAGCTTTGTGGGAACAGCCACCACTGGGCTGGGTGAAATGAGGACAGGTCACCCATCTGTGGCAGCTGAGGGGCTCGGCCCTCCGTGGAGTGGTGACTGGAGGTGACAATCTGAGCTGTTACCCCCTCAGATGTGGATATGGGTTCTCTAGAAGCCAGTGGCCTGGGCCCCATCGTGCGTTGCCCCGTCACCCCCATCTGATCTCCTGGGGTTTGTTTACGCATCGAGTGTATGTCCGAGTGACACATTGGGGAGTTTCCCTGAGGACGAGGTGCTGGTTCCCCGGACCCAGACTCCGAGGGACGCCCTTGGGGCCGGATCCAGGTAGAATTGGTGGTGGGGAGTGGGTTGTCTTTGCCCATCCTGGAAAATTTCCCGGGGCTGCCCAGCTCTTGGAAATCTTTGTCACTGCCAACTCTTAGGATATTGGCTGTCACCACCCCTGCCCCCAACCCAGGACACCTGGATTTTCTCATTTCTCCGTTTCTGGTCTGTGATGGTGAAACCACGGATGAGGGCAGAGAGGGAAGGGAATTAGGAATTTAGGGAGCTAGTGCCCAGGCTTAGGAAGGATGGAAGCACAGGTGGATGGACAAATGGATAGATGGATGGATGGATGGACAAATGGATGGGTGAATGGACGGACGGATGGATGGATGGACCGATGGATGAATGGATGGATGGATGGACACACGGATGGATGGATGGATGGATGGACAGGCAAGTGGATGGATGGATGAAGAGAAAAATGGATGGACAAATGGATAGATGGATGGATGGATGGATGGACAAATGGATGGGTGAATGGACGGACGGATGGATGGATGGACCGATGGATGAATGGATGGATGGATGGACACACGGATGGATGGATGGATGGATGGACAGGCAAGTGGATGGATGGATGAAGAGAAAAATGGATGGACGGGTGGATATGGACAGATGGACTGAGGAGACACGGGTCAGCCCCCATGGCCCCCTTGCAGGCTCACGGTGTGTCCCTGACCAGCGAAGGTGCCTGTGAGCAAGCTCAGGTGCAAGAGAACCAGGTGTGTCAGGCCACGGAGGGAGGAGCCTGCTGGCGGAAAGGAAGGCCGTGAGGGGCCAGAAACCCTGGCGCCTCCTTTCAGCCCCGTCCGCTTAATCCTGCATGAAGTGGCCTCCAGCGGAAATTCAGCACCGTCTCTGACAGCCTTGCGTCTCTGTGAAAGGCTCATCTGAGTGAGAAGTTCTGCCTATAGCTTTAGTGTGCAGAGAAGACGAATAGGCCCATGCCCTGCCAGGTGCTTTGGGGGCGAGGGAGCCAGCAGGAGCCACCTTCCTGGGAAGATGCCACTAGGCGGGGACTGACAGGGACTCCCCTTGGGGTGGGCGTGGTCTGTCCTTTGTGCCCTTGGGACTCCTGGCCTCCCTGCTGTGGGGTGGGGGAAACAGATAAGGTACAAAGAGGCCTGAAGTCTGAGATCCAGGTGTCAGCAGGGCCATATTCCCTCCGAAGGCTCTAGGGAAGAATCCATCCCTTGCATCTGTCCCAACTTCTGGCGGTGGCCGGCCGTCCTCGGCGTGCCTTACCTTGGAGATGCGCCCCTCCGTCTCTCCCTCCGTCCCCCCGTGGCCTTCTTCCCTCTGTGTGTGCCGTGTCCGAAGTTCCCTCTTTGTATAAGGACACCAGCCGTGTTGAATTAGGGCCCGCCCCCATCCAGTGGGACCGCATCTTAACTTGGTCACACGTGCAAAGACCCTGTTTCCAAAGAGGGTCGCATTCACAGGTCCTGGGGATTAGGACACGAACATATCTTTGTGGAGGCCACAGACCAGCCCACCACCATCCTGCTGGCTTGGGTCCGTCGGGCACCCAGGGGCATCTTGGGGGGCAGGCCCGTCCCTGAGCCCCGCCTCCGACCTGTGATGTATGGCTTTGCTCAGTTTCACTGCTCTGAGTGCCAGACCCTGCGCCTGCGCTGTTTGGGGTCTCCTGGGCTCCCCGAGCCGGGCGCACTCACCGCCTCTGCTGTGCCGTGTTGTGCGACGAGCCTTTTGGAGCCCCTCCCCTCAGCCCAGGATTTGCCACCAATACCCAAGGCCTTTCATAAAAAGGATAAGAACTCTTGGGGCTTAAATGTCCCTCCTTGGACCCCTTTCCTAATGGCAGCAGGTCAGCATATCCACCTTAGCCCAGCACGGGCGCTCTTGGTCTCAAACCCCAAAACACGCTGAGATGAGCAGTTTAATCCCGATCGCGGTGGAAGCCCCCCGCCGGTGAGGTCAGCGGCCTGAGAACGGCTGGTGCGGCCCTTACAAGGGTTCCCCGTGGCTTTGGTGAGGACGCCCCTCCCCCATGTCCGTGTGGGGTCTCCCCGGACCCTTCCTCCTGCCGCTTAGCCTCCGCTGGTGGGGGCTTGATACTCCCTAAGCGGAAGGTTCTGTGGGTCACACGTGGCTTCGGCCACGTCCCTTGCGGTGGCAGGTGGGGGACCTCCGTGCGTCGCAGCGCTGCGCCATCCCTACCTGTCACCGCCGGCCAGGCCCGGACCCCCGGTGGGGCTGGGCTGTCACCGCGCGGCACGGAGCTCTCACGTCGGAGGACTTATCTTTCTTTGCCGTCCTGTGGGCCGTGCCCTGTACCGCAGCCAGGAAGGGGGAGCTCTCCAGACGCCGGGGTGTATTTTTACGTCCAGGCGTGGAGTATGTATCCTCGCCCGGCGGCTGCAGGGAAGGCGCATGAATCGCTGGGGGAGGCGGGGAGGGGGGGGGGCGTGGTAGGCGGAGGGCAGCCCGCTGTCCTCTGGGTCCCACTCTCTCAGAAGCCCTCCGTGCTCCCTACACACGCCCCCTGCCTGCCCAGGACACCAGGCGGCCAGACCAGCCCCCTCCCCAGGCTAGAACAGGGCTCTCCCAGTCCCTAGAAGGAGCTGGGGGCTGGAGGCTGGCCCAGCCGTGTTGCCATCGCAGGGTGGGCGTGTGTGGCGTCTGGGAGTCCGGGGTCCGGCCTTCAGCGCTCAGCTCCCCCGTGCCGTCCCCTGCCCGCTGCAGCCCAGGGCTGCGAGGGGACCCGAGGACACCTGCCGGCTTGCGCCCGGGCATCAGCCTCATTGTACAGACGAGCAAACTGAGGCACAGTGGGCAGGTGGCTGGCAGAGGTGCGTTTCTCGACGGGTCCTCTTCAGAGGGGAGCAAGCAGCAGGGCCTTTGGGGAAGCGGGCTGGGAGGTGGCGGCCCCGGGTTGGGGGGCGGTGAGGGGAGCAGGGCGCCTGGGAGCTTTCTGTGCTCCAGGTGGCCCGGGCCAGGCCACCAGGTGCGGCGGCGGCAGCAGGGGGTCCCCTGGGCGCTGGAGCCCAGGCCCCGTCCCCAGCCCTCCCCCCACGCTGGCGGCTCCGATGGGAGCGAGAGTGCAGCGTGGCCGGAGGGCCGCCCTTGCAGGGCCAGCGGTGTGCCTTCCTGGCCGGCTCCCGGGGCGGGCTGGGCTCCGCGCGCAGCGCTGCCATGTCGATGTTAAAACACCGCTGCGGCTGCGAGACTCGGCCTTGAGCTTCCGGAGCCCGGCGGCTGCGGGACGGCCGGAACTGCCACCGGTCCCTGGAGCCCTGCGGGGGCAGCCTCAGGCCTCGGCGGCGACTGCCTGAGCTGTCTCGTCGCCCCCGGGGCCCCTGGATGCCAGCCTGCGTCTGGATTTTCAGAGGCTTCCTCTCTCTCTTGTATCGTGTTCCCAGGTGGGGCAGATTTTAGCTGTTTTTCCACCAGGGCCCTTAGGAAAACGGTGCCCAGAGCTCCAGCTTCCTGGCCTAGTCTGTGAAGTCAGCCTTGTCCCCTCTGCTGGCAGCCAGTGTGGGGAGCGAGATCCGGCCAGCATGGGGCCCCAAATGTGCCCTCGGGCCGCGCCAGGAGGTTCAGGTGGACCCGAGCGGGATGGTGGTACCCAGCTCTGCACCGAAGGCTTTGCCTCCCAAGGAAGTCCTCCCTGCCCATGAGCTTGGGAATTGTTCTTTCTTGGGGGGCGGGGATGGAGACCAGTAGCAGGCTGCCCCTCCCTCCCTCCAGCCCTCCCACCTAGAGACACCTCCCAAAACCTTAGCACCCACGTCCACAGCCCCTCACACGCCAGCCTCATCCGCTCTCCTCTTCAGTGTCCACAAGAAGAGCCCCGGGAGGCACTGTGCCTCATGCGACTCACACAGGGCCTGGCGCACAGTAGGTGTTCGGAGCACAGTAGGTGCTCGGCAAACCCCCGCACACATTTGGGAAAGTGCCATACTTCACACTTCAGATAGTCTTGAGGGGAGAGAGTATGATTTTTATGAGCATCAGGTCATGGAGTTTTACAGCTGAGGCCAGTGCTGATTTCACAGAGCCACAGAGGACGCCAGAAGTGCCTACATCTTGTCACTGTTTTGTTTTATTTTTTTAACTTATTTTTTTTAAAATTTTTGGCCACACCGCACGGCTTGTAGGATCTTAGTTCCCCGACCAGGGATTGAACTCGGGCCATGGCAGTGAAAGTGTGGAGTCCTGACCACTGGACCGCCTGGGAATTCCCATCACTATTTTATTTTTAAATTTAAAGCTCCTGAATGATGTGTACTTGCTTCTTTTTTTTTTATTAATTAATTAATTTATTTTTGGCTGCGTTGGGTCTTCGTTTCTGCGCGAGGGCTCTCTCCAGTTGCGGCGAGCGGGGGCCGCTCTTCATCGCGGTGCGCGGGCCTCTCACTGTCCCGGCCTCTCTTGTTGCGGAGCACAGGCTCCGGACGCGCGGGCTCAGTAGTTGTGGCTCACGGGCCTAGTTGCTCCGCGGCATGTGGGATCCTCCCGGACCGGGGCTCGAACCCGTGTCCCCTGCATTAGCAGGCAGATTCTCAACCACTGCGCCACCAGGGAAGCCCTGCACTTGCTTCTGAAAGGTAGGAGCAGGGTTGTCTCAAGGTTAAAAAGGGTGTGGATTGTACCTCCCTCTCCTGAGAGGACCCCGCCCCCTGCCCCAGGCACCACCCCTCGAGCCTTTGTGAAGAGCACTCAGAATACAAGCCTCTTCTCCACAGGCTTGTATTCTGAGACTTTTATACAAGGCTTTTTATGTGGCACTTGCTCCGTGCCGGGCAGTATCCCACACATTCACACGCTTCGAATCGTTGTCCTGGCTGCAGCCTGGGAGGCGGCTGCCCCTGTTGCCCCGCTTCGGGGACCAGGAGGCTGCAGCCCCGAGAGGGGAGTTGTTTGCTGGGTCACATGGTGTATCAGCTTCCTGTCGCTGCTCTAACAAATGACCCCACGCATAGTGGGTTAACACAACACAGATTTAATATCTTACAGTTCCAAAGGTTAGGAATCTAAAACCGCTCTCACGGGCTAAAAGCAAGGATTTTGGCAAGGCATCCTCTCTGGATGCTCTAGGGGAGAATTCTCACCTTTCCCACCTTCTAGAGGCTGCCCACGGTCCCTGGCTCCTGGCCCCGTCCATCCTTAAGGCAGCAGCATAATGTCCTCAATTTCTTTCTGACTCTGACCCCCCTGCCTCCTTCTTTCACTTATAAGGACCCCTCGTGAAGACATTGGGGGCCCACTGGATACTCCAGGACAGCCTCCCCATCTCAAGAGCCTTAACCACGTGTGCAAAGTCCCTTATGCCCTGTAAGGTCACACATTCCCAGGTTCTGGGGATTAGGACGTGCACATTTTGGGGGCCATTATTCCACCTGCCGTGCCCAGCAAGGGAGAGATGGTACAGCTTGATGACAGCTGCCGGGGGCCTATGGAGAGCCCCCTCTTTCTCCAAGTCTTAGATCTTTTCTTCCTGTGGTCCTCCCTCGGCCCCTGTTCTGGGGACGCCGTGATCAACTGAGGAGGGGGCTGCGGTGACCATGTCCATAGGCTGATAGCAGATTTGAAGACGGGTGTGGGCCTGGCCCAAAGGCTCACAGGACATGGGGGGAGAGGTGGAAGGGGAGCAGGGCGCTGCTTTGCATGTGTGAGGTCCTGCCTTTGGACAGTATGGGGTCTGCGAGGTGCCAGGCCCTGGGGCCAGAGAGGTCATCAGGTCCTGAATCTTAAGGAGCTCATGGTCTGGGGGTGACACACAAAGGGGTCGCAGCAATGGAGACCAGCAGGTGGGAGCTCCAGGAACCCCTCAGAGGCTGTTGGGGGAAGACAAGGGAGCTGATGCCTGAGTTGTCACTGGACGGACCAAGCGAGAAGGAGAGGGAAGGACGTTCCTAGTACAGGGAACAGCATAAGGCAAGGCACAGAGGCAGCCTGGGCCGTGGCCAAGGCGAGTGAAAGCTACATGGGCAGAGGCCTGTGTGGGAAGCGCCCTGAGCCTGTGTGTGAGGGCAAGCTTGCTCTGAGCAGGAGGTGACAGGACAGGTCTTGGGGCTGCAGCGCCCGTCCCGTGGGCCTGAGAGGCAGCCGGGGAACATGGGTGAGGGCGCAGACTCTGGAGCCAGACCGCCAGCGTTCCAACCCCAGCTCTGCCTCTTCCTAGCTGTGTGGCCTCAGACAAGTTACTTAGCCACTCTGGGCCTCAGTTTCAGCATCTATAAAACGGGGATGCTAGTAACAGCTCCCTCCCATGGTCGAATGTATGGATACGTGGAGTGCTCAGAGCAACGACTGGTGCGGACAGCGCCCAAAAAGCATAGCTGCTGTGACCTCTCCTCAGCCAGGTGAGGACAAGGAAAGCCTTGTGGAGGAGTTGAATGAGGGGCCCACAGCCACGCACCAAGAAGGGCCGGGAACTCTTCCCTCGATGAGCGCGGTTTTCAGTGCCTCGCAGAGCTCCGACCTGCCGTGTCACCCAGGGGCGCAGCTTGCGAGGCTTAGGCTCAGGGGCTCCCTGAGAGGGGTCCCGGTTCTACAGGGCTCTGAGCCTGGCTCCTGGGGCTCGGGTGGGCTGGGCGTTGTAGAAAGAGGCCGTTACCACGTCCCCTTGTTGAGATGCCCAGGAACTGAGGGGCAGGCCGGTGGCTGGATGGGGAGCCGTGGGCATCAGAGCACTTGGATTCCACAGAGGGACGCCGGGGTGGGCTTCCCGATGGACCCCGCAAAGCAGGCTTCCAGAAAACCAGGACTGGAGTGGCGTGGGGCAGCCCTGGTGCCCGGCGGGGAGCTGAGGTTGCAGTGCCAAAGGGCTGCTCACGTGACCCTGTGTCCCTGGCTCTCCCCACAGCCCCTCCCCCTCCCCCCGAGCACCCCGGCGCGCGAGATGAGGCCCCGGATGCTGCCCGTGTTCTTTGGGGAGAGCATTGAGGTGAACCCAGAACCCACGCCCGAGATCCGGTGAGTGGGGCAGCTGGGCCGGGTGGGCGGGGCGGCCAGGCTGGGGCGCTCAGCAGGCTGCCCTCCCTCTAGGCGGCCCTCCGCACGCTGTTCCCCGAGGAGGCATGGCCGTGATTTGAAGAGACTCTGTCCCCGGGTGGCCTTCCCTGCCACCTCTCCAGCCCGTCCCGGGCCCACATGCGACCATTTCCACACTGACCTTCACCCCCAACCTGGCTGGGTTTTATTTTGAATTTGCCCCTTTATCCCCCGGGGAGCCATTGCCCTGAATGTGTATTAGGTGCCCTCCCACGCGTAGGACGTCTCAGGTGGCACCTGCACTTCTGGGTTAAGGCCACCCCACCAGGAGCTCTCCCCCAGCCGTCTGCCCTCCTCCGAGGGCTTCTGGGGATCGGGCTTCCAGAAGGTGGAGTCT
>NW_021146903.1:0-343 GCF_002837175.3 Physeter macrocephalus
GTAGAATGGGAATAAAACACAGACCTACTAGAGCATGGCCTTGAGGATATGGGGAGGGGGAAGGGTAAGCTGTGGCAAAGTGAGAGAGTGGCATGGACATATGTACACTACCAAACGTAGGGTGGATACCTAGTGGGAAGCAGCCACATGGCACAGGGAGATCAGCTCGGTGCTTTGTGACCACCTAGAGGGGTGGGATAGGGAGGGTGGGAGAGAGGGAGACACAAGAGGGAAGAGATATGGGAACATATGTATATGTATAACTGATTCACTTTGTTGTAAAGCAGAAACTAACACGCCATTGTAAAGCAATTATACTCCAATAAAGATGTTAAAAAAAACC
>NW_021146903.1:2499-25000 GCF_002837175.3 Physeter macrocephalus
GGGACAAAGTGAGAGAGTGGCATGGACATATATACACTTCCAAAGATAAAATAGATAGCTAGTGGGAAGCAGCTGCATAGCACAGGGAGATCAGCTCGGTGCTTTGTGACCACCTAGAGGGGTGGGATAGGGAGGGTGGGAGGAAGGGAGACACAAGAGGGAGGAGATATGGGGACATATGTATATGTATAACTGATTCACTTTGTTGTAAAGCAGAAACTAACACACCATTGTAAAGCAATTATACTCCAATAAAGATGTTAAAAAAAAAAGATAGAAGGAGTGTTATTCATATAATAAGCTCCTTTCAACCGTACCAAAATTTATGTTACTTAAGTGACTTTCGGAAAGCCCCTAGATAACCTAAGGAGGCGGCTGGTTCCCGGGGGAGCTAACTCTGATTAGAGGATTGGAACTTTCAGTCCCCCCTGCCTTCGCCCCACTTTCTGGGGAGGGCGGAGGGGCTGGATGTTGAGTTTAATTGCCAGTGGCCAGTGATTTAAATAATCACATCTATGTAGTGAAGCCTCTATAGAAACCCAAAGGACAGCTTCAGAGAGCTTCCGGATTGGTGAACACATGGAGAAGCGGGGAGAGAGGAGCCCAGGGAGACCACGGAAGCGCTGTGCTCCCACACACCTTACCCTGTGCACCTCTTCCGTCTGGCTGTTCTTGAATTATACCCTTTTATAATAAACTGGTAATCTAGTAAGTAAAATGTTTGCCTGACTTATGTGAGACGCTCTGGCAAATTCACTCCATGAAGCAGTCATGGGGCCCTCTGATTTATGGCACGGGTAACAGTCTGGACTCGCAATTCCCGTCTGAAGTAGGGAGGCGGGGGGCAGTCTTGTGGGACTGAGCCCTTAACGTGCGAGATCAGACGCTATATCCAGGTAGACGATGTCGGAATTGGGTTAAATTGTAAGACACCAGCTGTGCTGCAGAACCTCCTGACGTGTGGAAACCCCACATATCCGGGATCAGAAGTGAAGCAGAGCTGCAGTGAACACTGAGCTAGAGGAAACACACAGGAGTGCACTGTCCCTTCAGAAACAGCAGCGAACAATCCAAAAAGGAAATGAAGAAAACGCTATTTTCAACAGCATCAAAACAAACTAAACCTTAGGAATAAATCTAACACAAGTAGTGCAAGGCTTGGGGCTTCCCTGGTGGCGCGGTGGTTAAGAATCCACCTGCCAATGCAGGGGACACGGGTTCGAGCCCTGGTCCGGGAAGATCCCGCATGCCGCGGGGCAACTAAGCCCGTGCGCCACACCTACTGAGCCTGAGCTCTAGAGCCCGCGTGCCGCAACTACTGAGCCCGTGCGCCACAACCACTGAAGCCCGCGGGCCTAGAGCCCGTGCTCCGCAACAAGAGAAGCCACTGCAGTGAGAAGCCCGCGCACCGCAACGAAGAGTGGCCACCCGCTCGCCGCAACTAGAGAAAGCCTGCACGCAGCAACAAAGACCCAACGCAGCCAAAAATAAATAAATAAATAAATAAATTTATTTTTAAAAAAGGAAGTGCAAGACCTGTACACTGAAAACTATAAAACACTGCTGGAAGAAACTAAAGACCTGGTGAATGGAAAGACATTCTATGTGCACGGATAGGAAGACTTGATATTTTAAGATGGCAACACTCTCCAAACTGATCTACAGATTCAGTGCAATCTCTACCAAAATCCTAGCTGCCTTTTTTTTTTTTTTTTTTTTTTAACAGAAATTAGCAAGTTGATCCTAAAATTCACTTGGAAATGCAAGGGACCTAGAACAGCCAAAATAATCTTGAGGAGAACAAAGCTGGAGGACTCACACTTTCCAGTGTCAAAACTTACTACAAAGCTACAGTAATCAAGACTATGTAGTATATTTAATAAACCCTTAAATATATCGTCAGTTGGTTTTCAACAAGGGTGTCAAGAAAATTCAACAACAGTCTTCAAAAAATGGCGCTGGGACAACTGGATATTCACGTGCCAAACAATGCAGTTGAACCCTCCCTCACATAGATACAAAACTTAACTCAAATGGATCAGAGACCTAAATGTAAGGGCTAAAAGAATAAAACTCTTAGAAGAAAAAAGAGGTGTAAATATTCATGACCTTGAATTAGGCAATGGTTTCTTAGACGTGACACCAAGCAACGAAAAACAAACAAAACAAAACTGGATTTCATCAAAATTAAAAACTTGTGCTTCTAAGGACACTGTAAATAAAGAGCTAATATTTGCAAATCAAGTATTTGATAAGAAACTAGTATCCAGAATATATAAAGAACTATTACAACTCAATAATAAAAAGATAAATAACCCAACTAAAAAGCTGGCAAAAGATCAGAAGAGACAGTTCTCTAAAGAACATATAAGAACAGCCGACAAGCCCATGAAAAGGTGCTCAACGTCATTAGTCATTATGGAAATACAAATCAAAATCACAATGAAACACCACCTCACACTTACTAGGATGGTTATGGAAAAACACAAAATGGAAAATAATAAATGTTGGCGAGGATGTGGAGAAATTGGGACCTTTGTTTGCACTTTGCTGGTGGGAAGGCAAAATGATGCAGTCGCTGTGGAAAAGTTTGGAAGTTCCTCAAAAAGTTAAATGGTTAATTTATGACCCAGCAGTTCCACTCCCACGTACACACTGAAGAGAACTTAAAATACATGTCCATATAAAAGCCTGTATACAGGACTTCCCTGGTGGCGCAGTGGTTAAGAATCCACCCGCCAACGCAGGGGACACGGGTTCGAGCCCTGGTCTGGGAAGATCCCACATGCCGCGGAGCAACTAAGCCCGTGCGCCACAACTACTGAGCCTGCGCTCTAGAGCCCGCGTGCCACAACTACTGAAGCCCGAGCGCCTAGAGCCCGTGCTCCACAACAAGAGAAGCCACTGCAGCGAGAAGTCCGCACACCGCAACGAGGAGTAGTCCCCGCTCGCCACAACTAGAGAAAGCCCGCGCGCAGCAACGAAGACCCAACACAGCCAAAAATAAATAAATAAAATAAATAAATTTATTAAAAAAAAAAAAAAAGCCTGTATACAAGTGTTCAGAGAAGCATTATTGATAACCCCAAAGTGAAAATACCCCAAATGCCCATCAACTGTTGAATGGGGGGGGTATGTCCATTCAATAAAATATTTTTCAGGTATGAAAAGGAATGAAGTACTGACATGATACATCATGGAGGAACTTTGAACACATGATGCTAAGTGAATGAAGCCAGACACAAAAGGCCACATGTGGTATGATTCTATTTATATGAAATCTGCAGAACAGGCAAATCCATGGACACAGGAAGTAGGTTAGTGGTTGCCAGCGGTGCTGGTGGGGAGGGAGGAATGGGGAGTGACTGCTAATGGGTAGAGGGTTATTTTTTGGGGTGAGGAAAATGTTCTGGAATTAGACAGTGGTGATGGTTGCCAACCTTGTGAATACACCAAAAAAAACCACTGAATTATGTACTTTCAGAAGGTGAATTTTTATGTCATGTGAATTAAATCTCAATTAAGGAAAAAGCTTTGATTGTATTCTGCCCAGAAAGAGGGCTGAGCGGGGCTTGGAGTTCTCTGCCTGCAGAATTTAAAGTGTTCGGGGACTGCCGGGCTCTGTCCTGCACGTGCTCTCCGTAACCCTGACGTGCGGGCAGAACGGAACAACCCTACCTCAGACTATAAACTCCACGAACATGGCCTTGAACCCAAGGCGATGTGTGGGGTGGGAGAGGCAAGACCTCGCTCAGAAGCCGCCTGTTCTCTGATGTCATCTGCATGGAATTTATGATCTCAGGCAGAGATATTCTGTGCATGTTCGCTCTATTAGTTTCTCTCTTTTTTTTTTTTTAATTTTTTTTAACTTTTAATTTTATATTGGTGTATAGCCGATTAACAATGCTGTGATAGTTTCAGGTGCACAGCAAAGCAACTCAGCCATACTATTAGTTTCTCTTTGGCTATTATTTATGAGTAGGCCAGTACAATAGGAGGAAGAAGTATGTAATTTCAGGAAGCCTCCTGCTTATCTCATGGGAAATGCTCAACTTGGACTTGTTAGTCTCTTTTGTTTTGTGACATTTTATAGTTTACAGCACGTAACCTGGCATGAATCTCGTCTGCTGTGTACTTGACCTCCACCTTGTGAGGTGGGCAGTTTACAGATGAATAAACTAAGGGCCAGAGGTGAAGGGACGGGCACCATCCCACAGCCAGTTACTGACAGGACAGGAGGTGGAACCGGCCTTCTGCCAACTGGCAACCACTCCCCCCAAGGACCTGGAAGTCTGAGGGAACAGCATCCTGATAGTTTTCTTCATTAAAAGAAGAGGAGGGATGGGAGGTCCTGCAGTGAGAAGACCCTGACCTGTGTGAGAAGAAGATTCCCCTGCGCAGGAAGCGGTGCGGCCTCTGACCCGTGGCTCTCTCTATTCGGTTTATCAGCTCCTTGTCAATTTTACTGCTTCCGAACCGAACTGGAAAAAAAGAGAAGAGATGCCGATCTTAGGTGGTGGGAGGTCTGGGTCTGGTGGTATTGCTGCAACGAGAGGGAAAGACTTGTGATCCACGCACAGTCTCAACAGACCCAGGCCTCTTTAGGCCTTAGGCTCTGGTCCCTTCCACCAGCCCAGAGTGGAGGTCACAGCCAGCAGAACAGAAAATAAATTATAGAACAAAATGCTCTTTTGTCTGGGATTGGATTCTGACAGGAAACAGATCCAGAATGCAGTTTAGCTAGCAACTCCAGGCAACCACACACACCCACCCACCCATGCCCCTGCTGCTTATTGCTTATTAAGGTATCATTTACATTCACTCACAACCATAAATTTAAATAGTCTTTAACCGAATTAACGGCTGTCTTCAAGAGAATTTTCCCTCATTGATAGTCTATACATAAATCGTGGAAAATGGCTTAGACTTAGGTAAGAACATTTTAGTTCTGTTTCTTTTTTGACAGACATCAATGATCTCAGAGTAAGGATTTTCCTGAGCAGGAAGCCCTCCAATGAAGGGCTTGGCAGTGAGGACCCGCCACCTGTGAGGAGTCATCTTTCTTAAGCTGACTTCCAGCTGTTTAGCTCCACACTCAGTATCGCTGGAGGAGAAACCTTAAGTCATCTATGACTGACTTGTACCCACTAAGTTAAAGACAATTTAAATGACTGCAAAGATGCCCAGTTCCATGGACCTTGCCCAAGTTCTGACTTGCTCAAAAAAAGGAAAAAGCTTCTACTAAGCTATCTACTGTAAATCATTGTTTTGAGATTTAATTTATATTGTTATGTTAATTAAAAATAATCCTCTGGGAATATAATGCACCACAAAAGATTTTAGGATCTATTTTCCCCTTGGCATTGAAGCTTGACTGGATGTATGATTAATTCAAATTAGAAAACATCAGTGGAATCAACTCAATGGAATCACTCCTAAAAGCTGGGGCTTTTCCCATAACGTACCGATGAGCTTGTCATAGTCAATGCCTTTTGCACTGCTTGTCTGTACTGTCCACGGGTCCACAAAATCCTCGCCTGCTTCTGTGGCATCCAGGCCACTATCACTCCCAGGTGCCGGGTCCCTTGGAGGATAGTCAGTCTTGTAATCCTCCCCTGTGGCAGCTTTGTAGCTCATTTTCAAGGATAACAACATCTTCACTGCGGAATCAATTTCATCCTGTACAAAGGAAGTAAGGGTGAAGGCTGAACGTATTAACAATGGCTAACATTTGCTGAATGTTACTGCTGTGTGGCAGGCGTCGTGCTAACTGCTTTCACACACATTATTTCCTTTAGCCTTACAACAACCCTACGAGGAAGGCGTCACTGTCACTGTCCTTTTCCAGTTGAAGAACGTGCGACTCAGAGAGGTGAACGAGCTTGCCCATGGACACACAGCAAGTCACGGGCCTGAATGTATTTTATTTTATTTTTTAAAATAATTTTTTAAAAATTTATTTATTTAATTTATTTATTTTTGGCTGCGTTGGGTCTTCGTTGCCGCGTGCGGGCTTTCTCTAGTTGCGGAGCACGGGCTTCTCATTGCGGTGGCTTCTCTTGTTGCGGAGCACGGGCTCTAGGCGCGCACGCTTCAGTAGTTGTGGCATACTGGCTCAGTAGTTGTGGTACGTGGGCTTAGTTGCTCCGCGGCATGTGGGATCTTCCTGGACCAGGGCTCGAACTCGTGTCCCCTGCATCGGCAGGCGGATTCTTCACCACTGCACCACAAGGAAAGCCCCTTTGTTTTTTTATCTGTTGGTCTAGTGCTACGGACTACTACCACAAACACTATGGGATACGCGTAGCGACACAATTTACACCGTTGTTTATGACAGAGTTAATGTGCTAAATGTTACTTAAACACCACCAATGCCAGCGAACATATGGGACAAGCTCCCCTAATCAATTACACTGAGCTCTGCTTTGGAACTTGTTTTTACAATCCACACAGGTTGAGATGAATATTTATGGAAACTTAAACAACGATGCCACCAAGGACAGCAACAGCAGCTCAAGTAGACACTGTGAAAACAGATAAAGGCAAGGAAAAAATATAGACTTTCAGGTCATAAATTAAGGAGGGATTCACTGGGAAACAGTTATACTACAGCATTTTGGAATCTTATCAAGCTGTCTAAAGTGTTTGCACATTTAGTGTTTTAAAATAAGCATAAGAAAAACAAATGTAAAATGTATCCCTGGGTAAGCTGGAAACCTGTTAAAGACCTCCTCTTCCAGGAGCCCACACTAGCCACCCCTGGAAGCCTGGCATTTAAAAAAGCAAACCTAATTAAGCAGATTAGTCATGCTATGCCCTAAAGCTCTATTCCCATAATCGGCCTTGCTGGATTAGATCACAAAGAATATACACAGTCCAATTTGCTTGCCAAGGGAAATACAAACACTTCCATTTAGAGTTTATACATAATGGGCTATAAACTGGGCTTCCCAGTGGAGAAACATCACAGCACCAAACTCCATTCAGAGAGAGCTCCTCCGTCAGGTACGGCACCCGGGCAACAGAGGACTGTTACTGTAGGGTGATTTCGCAAGCACAGATTTGTGTTTCAAACTCCGAAACCATCTGGAATTCGTCGTTTAAACGAGTCAGAGTTGTGGCATCAGTAGCCCCATGGATAGACCTCATGCAAGAGATAGGATGTTGGCCTACCTTAGACAGGCAAGCATGTTTTCCTCACCTCATTACGGCAGTGCCTAGGCTGTTCTTGCAGCAGAATAAAGGCTTAGCAAGCGTGATCTATCGAGTTATCTATGGGAGAACTACCTTGCTTTGAAGTGCCCTGCAGTCACTACCCTTTAATCACCAGCCGTGTGACATTCATACTCTATGTGGCCTAACTCAGCTTCCAACTAGGTGGCTGTTTGAAAGTCAAACATCTAACCAGGGTCCCAGTTCAAGGACCACCTGTTAACTGGAGTGGGACCGAAAGAGACAAGCAGGCTCGTCTTGTCTGTTTTCTTGTTCTCAATCTAACATGGACAAGGACATTGAAACAGATTTTAAAAGCTGACGTTCTGAAAAAAGCCAGACACGAAAGACTCTATATACACTACCTGATTAAATAAAGTTCCAACACAGGAGGAACTATCCATGGTGGGGGAGGTAGGGTGGAGGCCTCTCTTGGGAGGGTAGAGGCAGGGCCTGAAGCGGCCCGAGGGTGGCTTCTGTGTCGTTTCTCCATCTGGATGCTGGTTACACAGGTTTGGTCATTTTGTGAAAATTCAGTGAGCTGCCTGTTTGTGATCTCCGTACTTTTCTGAACGAATGGTGTATTTCAATTTAAAAAGTTTACTTCAACTAAAAGGAGAAGAAAAAAGGCTCTGTTCTCTACCTGAACCCCTGTGATCCAGTGTCATCTCTTGAATCCTGCCCGAACTGTCTCCCGTCAGAGCCCCCAGATTCCGACCTACCCGCCAGGAGAAGCTTTGTGAGCTACTGTTTCTGAAAGCAGTGGGTGTTATTCTCTTGGTACATGAAGCAGAAAGAACACCGAGGAACATGACCTGGACAGACGGCAGAGAGAGTGGAGGAAGAGCCTGCGGCACCCTCACTGGACCAGTGATAACCGAGTGGCTCAGCTATTTCACTTAAAGTGAATTTCCAAAACATCAGGTGCTTCTAGTATGATACATTTCAGGGTCAGATAGAAATTTACTCCATTTAACTCTGGTTTCATCATGTAACCTCTGACCTCTCGTGTTGTGTCAGCTGACTATGCATTAGTCAAAGACCACCCTCGAAAGAGTTATTCTGAACTGTGTTAACAATGTTCATTGTAGCTCTATTTACAATAGCCAGGACATGGAAGCAACCTAAGGGTCCATTGACAGATGAATGGATAAAGAAGATGTGGTGCATACATACAATGGAATATTACTCAGACATAGAAAGGAATGAAACTGAGTTATTTGTAATGAGGTGGATGGACCTAGAGTGTGTCATACAGAGTGAAGTAAGTCAGAAAGAGAAAAACAAATACCGTATGCTAATGCACATGCATGGAATCTAAGAAAACGGTACTGATGAACCTAGTGACGGGGCAGGAATAAAGATGCAAACGTAGAGAATGGACTTGAGGACACGGGGAGGGGGAAGGGTAAGCTGTTACGAAGTGAGAGAGTGGCATGGACATATATACACTACCAAATGTAAAACAGATAGCTAGTGGGAAGCAGCCACGTAGCACAAACCATGTTAAGTATTGTTTGCTAAAATGCTGAACATAACTGGAGTCACTAAGAGTTACTAACTAAAAGCATGTATTAACATTATTCAAATTTAACGTTAAATGACAAAAATATCACTGTCAGGTTCCTAAAATGGGTTTAGAGTAAATGATCAACATTTCGGTCCTTTATCTATTTTAGGTTTTCAGATTTTTTTTTTTTTTTAAAACAACTTAGCCTCATCTATTGACCCTACCTGGTGTTGTAAACCCCTTTCTGTGAATAATCAACTCCTTTTTTTGGATATCACTATTTCTTTCTTTCAAAATGTAATGGATTATTTAGGGTCCAAACAGTCAAAGTAAACACTGGAGTGACTGTGAGACGGTTGATACCATCTGCTGAGAACCTAGGAAGAGAGTTTTGAAAAGATGACGACAGGGATTGGAAGTGACAGACGAGGAAGTCAAGGACACCAAGAAGCTGGGCGACCGAGGGTGAAAGGAAGTGCTCAGGTGATGGTTACAGACGCAGACTGAATGGGTTACACTTCTAAAACCCACTGCAGCAACAGCAAAGAGATCTTTAAAAAAGGCATAACCCACGAGGACCAAGGGAACAGGAAGAGGATGACAGCAACAAGATTCAGAAGCTGGAAAGCGGAGGGATGAGTGGTACCTGACTGAACACAGGAGAAGAGCAAATGCTAAGACAACACAGGGAACCTGGGCAGCGACTGGACTTACATTGCTGTGGAATCCCTGAGAGGTTTGGGCATTGGAGGCCCTAGATACTCAAAGAAGTGAGGGTGAAAGCGGGCTATAAAACTAGGAGCGCTGGTTGAAAGTCTGTCTAAGAAGCAGTTATTGAGATCTCCCCCCTACCTGGTACATCCCCCCTTCCCCCATCCAGAGGTTTAGTGTCTCATCAAGGAGAGTAAAAAGTGTCCAGACTGGAGGCGCTTTGCCCAGCGGGGGCGGAGGCAGCGCACTGAGAACGGGGGCTTCAGCGAGGGATCACACAGCCCAGCTCCTCTGCCCCACTCAGCTCACAATGCTGGCGGCCGGACCCGTACCCTCTGGACAGCAAACTGGGAGTCCTCTCTGGGGACTCTACAAGCCTCAAAGAAGAGCTTTAAAGACCCTGACACTGAAGCCTTCCCAAGGCAAGGGAGCTGTGGGGCTGCCATCCAGGGAAGGGAAAGCTACACGACAAGCTCCTCCCAGCGCTGAGCGCTGAGTGCCACTACACAGCTGAGCGTCACCAAACACCAGACGACGGCATCTAATACAAAAGGCAGAAGGAACAAAAAGCTAACTTGGAAGAAACTGAGTTTATAAAGGGGACAGAGAACACTGGAAAAACTATCACCAAGATCTCAGAGACAGAAGGACAGTGTACCTATGAAATAAGAGCAGAGAGCTACAAGGAAAGGCACGTTCAGAGATCAAACGAGCTCTTGGAAGTCAAAAATGATAGAATAAGTGAAAAACAATAGGAGGGTTAGAAGTTGATGAAACATACCTAAAAGAAGAACAAAAAGAAAAATAAATGAGGAAAATAAGTCAAAAAATAAGAAATTCAGAGGACCAGTCTTTGAATTAAAAAAATATACAAAGAAACAGAAAAAAAAAAAACAAACCCAGGATAAATCAAAGAAATAATATAATTTCTGAGAATTAAAGGTCATGAATTTCTAGTTTGAAAGGAACAAACTAAAAGATCCTGCATGCTGCAATTAGATCCCACGTGCTGCGACTAAGACCTGGTGCGTGCAGCCAAATTAAAAAAAAAAAAAAAGAAAAGGAAAAGCCAAGCAGGGGAGTTCTCAAGTGGCCTAGTGGTTAGGATTCTGGGCTTTCACTGCCGTGGCCTGGGTTCAGTCCCTGGTTGGGGAACTGAGATCCTGCAGGCCGCAAGGGGCAGCCAAAAAACCCCAAAATGAAACAAAGAAAAGCCAAGCAAAAAGCAATTAAGACAACTATCAACTCTGGAGAAAACAAAAGTTGGGCAGGAAAGGAGAAGCACTCATGCTATACCCAGTGGGTCAGCGGCGTTTACATGGAGACTGGGGGGATGGGAAGTGCTTATGAAAGGGCTAATTCCTTGTCGCCCACAGTGAAAGCCCCAAACCTGAACATCTATCAGGAGCAATATAATGTGTGGTTTTGAGAGACATAGGGGTTACATAGCAAAAGAATCAGCTAAAAGAATTGAAAATCCTTGTTTCTGGGAGCAGGAAATGGAGAGAGGCGGGGTGGACGACTGCTGTGTTTCCCAGCGGCTTCCCTTTAGACTATGCTCACGGAGGCCGATAAAGGAGAAAATACATTTAAATTGAGAGCCAAAACACCTCAGGTGGTGAGGGAACAGAATCCTGGTAACATGACCCTACAGACTGGCTTGGACGTGCGTGCGTGCGTGTGTGTGTAGGACGCAGCTAAATGACATACCTTCGCCGCGTTTCTGGCTTTGAGGGCCCTCACAAGCTCCCCTTGAGCGGCAATGTTCTTGAACAGCTCCAGTGGGGACCCACAGTCCTCCTCACCGTCGGGCACATCTGCCATTTTCCAGGACCTGTGTCCACAGCCGGCTAGGGTGTTGGCAGATTTGCTCAGTGGTCCAGAGAAGACTGTGGAGGGAGGAGAGAGAGAGATTAACAAACCATCACAGCTGTTTTTCCTTTACTGTAGCTAGTTCTTCTTTCCAAAAAGGTTGGAGATGAGTTATAATAAAGGGCATAGATAATATAACATTAATAAAAATATAAGCAGAAGTCTGGAGCCATGAAACAGGGGAAAAGAGGAAGAACAAATGCTAATGATGAGGTCGAAAGGAATCGCTGTGATTTACAGACTTCGGGAGGGCAAAGAAAGACCCCTCCTAACCAAGGGCAAGTGTGCATCTGCTGAGGTGCGCCCTGCCTCAGCCAGTGCCCAGGACACAGGAAGGACTCGTGCCTGCTCAGGCAGCAAATACTAAAGTGCTTTAGTAAACCTAAGTTCACCACAGCTAGAAACATTTGGCAAATGGCTATTTACTCTTTATCTTAATTGCTTCGGGATGAATTCCCAGGCCTTTGCAGTCATAACCAACATACCGCTGAACAAATGGCTTTCTTTGCTGGCCAGCTGTTCCGTTCTCAGATGAAGGGAAGCCTGGGTGGAGGCAGGGCCTTATCCCTTTTGGGTTCCAAATGAGGTAAGAATCATATACAGCCCGTCCACTCCACATGCTGCCTTATTTAACTGCAAACCTTTGAAGAAGGTGTCCCTGCACCTCCTATTAGTCATTATTTACCATTAACCTTAAAACAGGTGGGGCACATGGCAGGCTACCTGAGGCCGCCTTGGGGCCGAGGCTGTGGCCACAATCAGCCCCTTTTGGGTTGGTCACTTCCCTTTTCTGAGTGTCAGCTTCCTCAGCTATAAAGCAGCACCATCAGGAACTTTGTCACCTACCTCAAGGGCTGTTATGAGAAGAAACGAGAAAAAACGACATGGTAGCATTTTACAAAATGTAAAGCAAGGCACAAACCCATTACAAGTATCATTTGTTAGGGTTCCAGAGCTTGGCTGAACTCCAGTTCCATCTGTAACTTGCTGTTACACTTGAATGAGGAGGATGACAGTGACAATGAGGCTATACCAGAGCAGCTAACCTCCAGCTCTTAAGTGCCTGGTATTTTTCTAAGCACCTTATACATATTAATTCACTTAAACCTACAGCAATCCTATGGGGCAGATTTGTTATCTCTGTTTCGTAGATGAGCAAACTGAGAGGCTAAAACACTTGCCCAAGATAATGCAGTCAGTGAGTGGTCGAGATGAGATACAAACTCAAACAGTTTGACCCCAGAACCGATGCTCTCAAACATTATCCTATGGGCTACTTAACTGTCATACGCCTCAGTTTCTCAACTGTAAAATGGGAATAACAATAACAACACTAACTTGCAGGATTGGTCACGGAATAAGTGTGATAATGTGGGTAAGTAAATAGTCTAGCACAGCCATCAGCCACAGAGGAGAGGTTTAATGAATGACTATTTTGTGTCTTTAATCATTAAAAAATAGTTTTCTAGCAGCTCTATGAACACACAACTTTGAGGGGGTAATTTATTTTTATTCATCCATTTGTTAAATATCTGTTTAAAAAATATGTAAAATTTAAACCAATCTTTATATAAGTCAATGAAACCGTAATACTGAAACCAGGATGGGACAGCAGCCAGTTTCTTTCCCCTCCTTGCTGAGAATTGCCTCAATTCCTGGAAAGGGAGGCCCGTAAAAAAGAGAAGGAATGTGGAAGAACCTTCCGACTAGCGCTGGAGAGTAGAAACACTCAGGCCCGTATCAAATAACCACCAAAGTGATGAAAATCACTTCTAGCCACAAACGATCAAACATCACGCCCAGATGCTTTACACATGATCCCCAATTCTCCCAACTTTCAAAGCTGGGTGGTACAGTACCTGCTCTGCATTAGCGACCAGAGGCTGACGGCTCAGGGAAGTTAGAACCACCCTCTGAGGCTCCATGCCAGAGTAGCCCCCTCGACCATGTGCTCTCTCAAATCCCAGCTGCTCCCCCTGCCTGGAATGTCTCATACCCCCCTCTGCCCGCTGTCTTACCAATTCAAACCTCGGCTCCTCTTTGCAGCCTTTCCTGACCCCTGCACCCTCGGGGCCAAGCTGGCTGCTCTGTCCTTGGTGATCCCTGAGCACTCGTTAGTGAGGTTATTAGAGCACGCACACTGCATGTAGTTATTTATGAAAATCCATCACACAGAGAATGCAAGTACTGGGTTTTATTCTTTCATGTGCTTCTAGTACCTGGCACAGAGTAGCATATCAACAGGTGTTTACTGAATGAATGAATCTCACAAATCGTCTAGTTTAATTATCCCCTTCTGGTTTATATCCTCTTATAATACCTCTGCAGCATTCCAGTTTAAGGTAGATTTCTCCTACCTGGACTTTAGAAGTCCTCTTAGAACGTCCTGACACTGCACTGAGCCTTCCGAGACTTGGGAAGAGCCAGGTTAATCCCACATACCCAGTCTGGTTTCCTCACCCACTGCGAACACCTGCCCACCATCCTGGTCACTCTTTTTGGAATTCCCTTCGGTTTACCCTTGTCCTTCCAAAAATGTGGTGTCCTGCATGGAAGGCAACAAGTGGGTTTTGGAGTCTGCAAGTAGGACCCAAATCAAGCACGGATTAAAATTACCCTTAAAAATTCCTAGGGAAAGTTCCAGGTAGAATAACTCGGTGAGCCCCAGACGGCTAATCTCCCCCTGCAACGGAGCAGATAACTGCAGAGGATCAGATAGATGAACTGAGCCTGATTTAGGGTCCCTGTTGTAGGGAAAAACATGTATCTGTAACTATCAGAATCCCATTAAAGTAAGAAGAGGCACACGGGAATGAAACTTGACTGAGGAAACAGCAGGTGAGGTCTCCCTGCTCTCAGGATCATGAGGCATATACTCCCTGTGTGGGAATCACCCACACTGTAATCTCGTGTGTGTGCGCATAATGCAACTTCCTGAGCGAGTACAGCGCTTCGGCAGTGATCAGAGACAAAGAGAATAGAACTCTTACTTCCCTCATTTCAGGCAGCCATTCATTTAGCCCATTTATGGGCACATATTCTCCTTTTTTCCTCCTATCTAGTCAACATTCTCCCTTATTTCTTTGTTAACTAACTTTTAGAATTTAATTTAGCTTCAGAGGTTTTTAACCCAGAGTTCAGAACCTCTGAAATGACATCAACAGTTCGCCTGCACATTGGCACGTTTGTGGTTCTAAGCAGAGTATCCAGGTTTTACTACTTTCTCAAAGGGGTCCGAGATGCCAAGAGACCAAGGACCACTGTCTGCAGTGTTTACTGTGTAAACTGCAAATAGGGCTTTGAATCTTTGTCAAGGAAAACTGCTTTATCTATTTCACAAATACTACAATCTAAAACAAAGAAATAAAGCTATAATCTGTGAAGTAATGTATGACCTCCTCTAAAAAAGGACTGGGAGTGAAAAGAGCAAAACGGCACAGTCCACAGCAGATCAGCACACAGTTAAGGAGAAAACTAAAAGACTCTTAAAAATGCACTCTCCATTCCTCTTTTCAAGGAACTTGAAACTTGTGCTCATTTTGAAAGGTTCCGCTGTTCCCAAGGAGCGTAACAGGCACCTGAAGAAACTGGGTACAGTTTTGGGATGAGGAACGGAAAGAGGAATTACAGAACTGTTTAACAGAACAGCAGGACAATTCCTGGGCCACAGTGAAATCATCTCACAGATAAGATCACAATACACTGATTCTGCAATTTGGGGGAGGGTGGCATCGTGCACTACAGCCAATCCTGGAGCAGCTGAGAAGAGCAGGGGACCCAGAAGTTCCTGGATGCCCGGAATATTACCAGGAGGTGGGATACCACACTTCCACATCCTGACCCCTGAGTGTGGATGACAATGGCCTTGGCCTGTCAAGTTTCCAGAGGACAAGAAAATGATTTCTTACCAGCTAGGAGTCCTTTAACGCTTCAAACCTTGGAACAGATTGAGGTCACTTTTTCTTTTTTAAACACTGAGAGGAAAGCTTACTTTCCCCTCCAAATAATAAAATGAACATTATCTTAAAAGGCAAAGAGGACATTAATTTATATGAAGCCGGGCATAAGCTACTTATGAGTATCACAATGAGATATTCTGGCTGGATATCGACTACTTAAGGAGGCCTCATCAGTGAAAAATAGGATAGCCAACATCAAAGTGCTGAAAGTCAAGCTACGAATCCAAATAGGCAGCTACTCTTCTAGTATCTCCATTCCCTACCGCAGCTGTGAGTCACCTGAACTTTGGGACAATGAGATGAAATAAAATGCACGACACCCTGGTCCTAAGAGGTACTGCTCCTCGTCCCCTAAGCCAAGGTTTCCAGTACTTTGGGAAAAGGCTGGTAGAAATACTAATCAACTTTAAGCCTAGCAAAGATGGCAATACATACCCAGGTTGCAGGAGATGCTGCAGAGGTGGCCACTGGTCAGTTGAGAGGCTGAGACTGCCCAGTGCAGCTCGAGCTCTTCTTTAATAGTCTTGCCCTTTTTCTTTCAGTTTCCTTTCTAGAAAAGACTCTTCTCTCTCTCTCTCTTTTTTTTTCCTGTTTACCCCACCCTATACTACTTGCATGTAGGAGCTTCTTATAAATCACCCAATTTCTCGGAAACACTTGAGCCTCTCGACCAACCTCTCCGATGAGACTGTCCAATCAGGGGTGGGCGGAGGGGGGGATGCGGGTGGAGATCAGGGAAACTCTCTGAGGAAGCAAGCCATTAGCTGGTCATTGCATCAGCCACCCCGTATCCCAGGTTGGCCTCCATATAACCTCCCCACCCTCTTCCCGTTCCCTATTCTCAGCATCAGTATGAATAACTGTGTTTGTGTATAGTCTTGCGGCGGGGAGGGGGGGTTGTGAGGGAAGGCGGATGGTAAATTCCTTGCCGCTGCTGTTCACGGAGGCGGCGCAGGGCAGTGGAGAGATCATGAGTTCTGGGGGTCAGACCCGGATTTCAATCCCAGTTTGGGCATCTTCTTGTTACAAGACCTTGCGCAAGTCACATTCCCTCTCCGCTTCATCCTGCGTTTCCTCATTTGTGAAATGGGCATAAAGAAGCCTCGTAACTTTATCGTGGAGGGGACTAAGTGCGATACTACCGGCAAAGCCCCTGTCACATGGCAGACACTCGTTAAAAGTGAGGGCCTCTCCCCTTGGCGAACGAGAAGAGGAGGGAGACGATGAAAGGTCGGTGCCGGTGGCAGTGGGCGACAGGCCGGGTCGGCGGCGCTGGGAGGAAGGGGGCGAGGGGCGCCGTGGCAACCTCCGCGCACCCCGTGGTGCCAGAACCCGGCGAGCAGCGAGCCGGGCTCTGAGGAGGATACTCCGGGCCTTGGCGTGCAGGCGGCTCCGCGAGGGCCAGGTCATCTGGCGCCGCCCCGGCCTCCCTCCCTCTTTCATCCCCTCACTTACCCGCCCAGCCGGGCCCGTCAGCGCTGCCGGCTCAGCCAGGGGTGGCCTCCTGGGCGTCCGTGGAAACGCCTTCCGGCCGGAACAACTTCCGGCCCGGCTGCTCCATCATTGGCTCTTCGCGCCGCGGGGGCAGGCCGGAGGCCGTCGCTGATTGGCTGGCGGCCCCGGCGCCGGCGGAACGCGACTGGGTTGCGGGGTGCACGCAGGACAGCCTCCGGGAGGACCGAGAGCTTCCGGTGCGTGTGGTGAGCGGAGGGCCGGGGGCGGGAGGGGACTGGGATCTGGCAGTGGCCCGAACACTCCACGCCCCTCCGCGCGGGCAGTTCACTGCCGCTAGCCTGCCCTGTGTCTCCGGTTATTTCCGAACGCGCAGTGCTCTGGACGATCCTCACCTCTCACTCTTGACAGCCCGGCTAACTCCTTTGCATTCTTCAAAACCCATCTCTGGTCGTATCTTGTTTGTTGCCTTCATCAGTCTGTGGCCTCCGGCGCAGGATCCGTGTTTTGTGCTTAATCTCTGTCCATAAGATCTAACATAAAGCTTGGCACAGAGTACGTAAATCAGGAAATATTTGTTGAATGAGAATATCCTATTCCTTTTACTTTCTCTGTGCCCCCGCCCCCCAGGTTGCATTTCACAAATATTTCTAGATGCTGGCGATCAAACAGTGAACAAAACACAAAAAGTCCTGCCCTGGTGGAGCAGACATGCTGATGACTGCCAATGCCACATCCCCCTTTTGTAGCCTTATTTCTCCAAAGCCCTGACTTTTTCTTCTGGCCGTTCTTCTTGGTTTAATCACTCCCTCTTTCCATGAAAAAGTTTCCTTTTCTTCCCCCTTTGCCTTAGAAACATAAAAGGCAGCAAACACTTTCCCCCTAAAGTTTATGTTGTTCCCAGTGGCTCACAATCTTCTCCATTTTTGCCTGTTTTCCTTGAGTCGTCCTTGCCTCCTTCTCTCTCACCCCATTTGATCAGTTTTGTTGGTCCGGTCTTCAGTGTTTTTTTATCACCTCTGCTGCCTCACCTGCAGAGCATCACCTTCTGCCTTAGGCCTGCCTCGGCCTCCCAATGTGAAACTGCATCCCAGGCCCACTACCACACCTCCTTTTCTTTTCCGTTTTACTTTTCTCCTTAGGATTTCTCACCTCCGGACATGCTCTGTTTCACTTGATTCTGGTCTGTCTCTCCCCTCTGGCATGTGAGCATGGCGAGCGCAGGGCATCGTTGACTGTCTCACTTGCCCTGGTGTTCCTGGTGCCTCATGTGGGGTTGACTAGTAGCCCATGCTCCGTCAGTGTTTGTTGAATGACTGAATGAAATGTACATGAAGCAGATAGGAAGCCCTGTCGTCCACCTGCCTGCATTCATTCAGTCCTTGCTGCCTTGCCTTGTAGGAAGTGGGGCTCAGGGGCCCCAACCCCACTACTCTCTGATCTTTTGCTGTAGACCTCATCTTTAGTTCTGGTCATTGGCGTCTCCTGTGATTCGACAACTGTGGACAACTGGGTGGGTAGGAATCCATCCCAGTGGCTGCAGACAGGAGCCTCTGTGGTGGGAACCTGGTGGGTTCCCTTTGGCAGGACGGAATGCTGTGGTGGGCGGTCCTGTGCATAGGAATTGAGACAGATGAGGTGTCTGATCAGGATGCAGGACCAGACTAAGTAGTGAGAGAAAAGAAATGCCAAATCCTTCGCAGTGCACGCTTCCCTTAGTTTATAATTAGTCCATTATATTATATTAGTTCCATTTGAGATGGGCTGGCTTGTTGTGGAAGTTTTATTTAGATAATGGCTCTGTGTGTGGAAGGTGTTACCTGCCTGGATTGGGCTACAGGTGGTGGGATTTTTGGAGGAGGCAGGCAACAGACATTTTTTGAATGATGACATAACTTGTTTGGTACCCTTTATGGGAAAGGCATGGAAGGGGTGGGATGGTTGATTCCAGGCGACATGAAACCCACTGCCCAGGGGAAGTCGTGGGTGATAGGCTGTCGGGAATGGCGTAACCGAGGACCCCCAGGGAATCTTCAGGTCTCACCTGACCCCACGTGTGGGAAGAGGAGCTCAGGATGGTTTATTAAGGTAGGGGACGCAGGCTTTCCCGGAAGTTACCTGTTGCCTAAGCTGCCAGTGCTGCTCCACCACGCCCTCTGCTGTCCTGGATGTGTGCAGCACCGTTGTTTTCCTCTCGATTACTTGCTTCGTGTTAACTGCACAGAATTGAATTCCAGGAGGAGGTACTCTTTTTTTTTTTTTTTTTTTTTCCGGTACGCGGGCCTCTCACTGCTGCGGCCTCTCCCGTTGCGGACGCACAGGCTCCGGACGCGCAGGCTCAGCGGCCACGGCTCACGGGCCCAGCCGCTCCGCGGCACGTGGGATCTTCCCGGACCGGGGCACAAACCCATGTCCCCTGCATCGGCAGGCGGCCTCTCAACCACTGCGCCACCAGGGAAGCCCGGAGGTACTTCTTTGTAGAAACTAGTTGGCCACAACTGGTTCAGAATCCCAGGAAGAGTTTTTTAGAAAGGGGAAATTGACTGTTGTGTGAGCCTGTGTGTTTGGAGTGAAACTGGCGGATTTGGATCACACCCTTGCAATGGGGTGGACCCGTGCCTCAGGCGCCTCTCCGCCTTGTGTTGCCGGGTCTATCTCTCCGACTGTCTTGTGGTTGAGATGGGATATCTGGGGAAGAGCGTTCTAGGCAGAGAGAATAACAGGAAGGACTGGAGCATAGGGGGAGGACAAAGGTGAGGGCAGCGTGGTTTTAGCACATGGTGGGTCCTGGTCATCTTTGCATTTCAGTATTTTCAGAGCTAACCTCATTCGCGTTGATGAGTGTATGCTCTTCTTGTTTGTTGCTCATAAACAGTGTGCTGCAGGCTCTCTGTACACCTATCTTTGCAAACACGTGCTAGTATTTGTGCAGAACAGAGTTCTAAAGTGGGTTGTGGCAGTAAAAGCTATGTGTGTTTAAATTTACAATAGATCCAAATCGCCCTTCCAAAAAGCCTCTTTAAAACCATCAGTCTTTCTGTCCAGGCATCCTGCCTCCATTTAGTCAGGTCCTCTTTTACGTCTTGCAGTACATTTTTAGTTTTCTTGGTGTAGGTCTTACTATTTTGTTGTTGTTATTTATTTATTTGTTTTTTGGCCGTGCCGCACAGCATGTGGGGGGATCCCCGACCGGGGATCAAACCCGTGCCCCCTGCAGTGGAAGCACAGAGTCTTAACCACTGGACCCCCAGGGAAGTCCCAAGGCCTCATTTTTAATGTGCTTATTCTTATGGGTTTTTCAGTCTTGGATTTGTTCTGTGGCATGTTTGCTTTTGGCACGTGGTAGGAAACATTCTGCCACGCACACCTTCTGACACTTTGTTTGGCCTTAGGTAGTTTGCCCTTGACGGACAAGGAGAAACTGTCTTCAATGGCTTCGCTGGTGGCTTATGATGACTCGGACTCAGAGGCTGAGACTGAGCCTGCGGGCAGTTTTAATCCTGCCATCCAGATGAAAGACGCTTCTGATGCCATCAGACCTCCTGGGCCGGCTTTCGCCTCGGAAGTCCTGGATGCAAAGGACAGGGCAGCACTGCCCACAAAGCGTGGTTCTTGTGAAGACGCAGCCGGCTGTCGTCTCCCTCTGGCTCGGCTCTGGAGCAGTGACTCAGGATCTTGCCCCAACCAGAGGCTGCAGTGGCCCAGGACAGAGCCTGAGGTCACCTTCCCCACCAGCCAGCCTGCTCGTCCTTCCCTGTGGACCAGCCATGCTCCAGCTGGCCACGTGCCCCTGGCAGCTGCCCGCTTGAAGCAGGTGAAACTCTCCTGGGAAACTTCTGGCTCCCCTGAGCCATCTTTCTGTGCCCGAACTGGATCTGAAACCCCAGGAGAAAACGGCAGCAGCTCTCTTCAGAGGCGGTGGTGTGAGGACTGTGTTGTACCCTATACCCCGAAAAGGCGAAGACAGTTGCAAGCATTAAGCACGGAAACAGGCAAGAGTAAAGACGTGGAGCCCCAGGGTCCCTGTGCAGGGCGTGCCCCAGCCCCTCTCTGTGTGGCGCCCCAAGTGTCCGAATTTATTCAGCCGTATTTGGACAGTCAGTATAAGGAAACCAAGATTCCCAGGAAGGTACTGTTCCATCTGAGAGGCCACCGGGGCCCAGTCAACAACATTCAGTGGTGTCCAGTCTCTTCCAAGAGCCACATGCTCCTCTCAACTTCTATGGATAAAACCTTCAAGGTAAGACTTGAGGGATATTGCTCTTTTCAGCTGCTCTTAGCAATAAACTGCTGGGCTGTTTTGTTCTTCAAAACGGTGAGGTCGGGGCTTCCCTGGTGGCACAGTGGTTGAGAGTCCGCCTGCCGATGCAGGGGACACGGGTCTGTGCCCCAGTCCGGGAAGATCCCACATGCCGCGGAGCGGCTGGGCCCGTGAGCCATGGCCGCTGAGCCTGCACGTCCGGAGCCTGTGCTCCGCAACGGGAGAGGCCGCAGCGGTGAGAGGCCCGCGTACCGCAAAAAAACAACAAAACAAAAAAAACGGTGAGGTCGGGCCTGGTTACAGGCTGAACGTTTCTTTTTTTTGATGTTGGGGGTAGGAGTTTATTTATTTATTTTTGCTGTGTTGGGTCTTCGTTTCTGTGCGAGGGCTTTCTCTAGTTGTGGCAAGCCGGGGGCCACCCTTCATCGCGGTGCGCGGGCCTCTCACTATCGCAGCCTCTCCCGTTGCGGAGCACAGGCTCCAGACGCGCAGGCTCAGTAGTTGTGGCTCGCGGGCCTGGTTGCTCCGCGATCCTCCCAGACCAGGGCTCGAACCCGTGGCCCCTGCATTGGCAGGCAGATTCTCAACCACTGCGCCACCAGGGAAGCCCCTGGCTGAACGTGTTTTTTTGGGCGTTTCTGGAGTTCTCTTTGTTGCCTTTGGGAGAGGGTTTTCAGCGGCCCACCTGGACGGCTGGTGCGTTCTGTCCCATCGCCGCCCCCCTCCCCCGAGGCGGCCTTGCCCAGGCCCCCAGAGGATGCTAGTCCCGCCCCTCCCGGGGGTGCCAGGGGCGCCCAGACACACTCACACCCCGGAGGTTGAGGTCGCTGAGGGGGAGGGAGCAGAGGGGGAAGAAAGGCCCAGGCCGGGCCCCAGGACCTTGGGGCCATCCGCTGTGACCCGCACTGAGTGCTGAACGACGTCAGCTCTGTGCCCCGTGCTGTGCTGGATGCAGGGGGTGTAAAGGTCGCTGAGCTGACCCCGGCTTCCAGGCCAGCACAGTGGGCTAGGGGCCACGGACTAGCGGAGAGACGCTCACCAGCCTGCGTCGGGGCGTGAGGATGGGACCCCGGGGGGTTCCATGGGGGCTGAGGGCACCCGGGGGAGGGCAGCAGCTCAGCTGGAGAGGGCTTGGTGAAGGCTTCCAGGAGGGAAGTTTCACTTGGTGAAGGGGGTGGGCTGGGGCGGAAGGGCGTTCTTGGCTCTAAGCATGGGCGGCTATGAGGCGCCCATGATGGGGTGAGGGGCCCGAGGCTGGGGAAGAAGGCCGGGTCAGAGCGGGGAGGGCTTTGGACGCCCTGCTGGGGACTTCCGGTTTACGCAGAAACTCTTTTTTGGTTGTTATTTATTTATTTTAAAAGCTCCTGAGGGAAGGCAGACTTGTAAGTAAGCAGTGCCCATGTGGACAGGTAGGTAGTGTGACAGGTGTGTCACACCTGCCTGGAACCTGCCCTCCAGGCCCCTCGCCCGCCCCCCCAAGACTGTCCTCTGTCCCCCTCCTCACTTTTCTCGGCCCCTAGCAAA
>NW_021146904.1:0-25000 GCF_002837175.3 Physeter macrocephalus
TGGGTGTGTTGTGAGGACTAAGTGAGTGCAGCGTAGTTATAGTGTTAGAGCAGCGCCCAGCACACAGTAGGTGCTCAGTAAATGCCAGCCGTTGTTCTCATTATTTCCGCTGGAGACTGTACAACACAATCCTGCCCATCGCCGTCCAGTCCAGTCCAGTAGCAGGCTCTCAGGTGAAATACAACACAGAGGTTCTTACAATCGAATGCTTGAATGGAATAAAAGTGTGTAAGACACTTTTATAACCACTCGAGCCTCAGAACTGTGAGCTGGACAGGACAAATCATATTTAGCCTCCATTTACAGATGAAGAAGCTGAGGTTTAGACCTCTTGCCCAAGATCATGCAGCCAAGCTGTGGTGGAGGCAGGACTTGAACCAGGGGCTGAAGGATCACATCGTTGGGACTTTGCTCAGCTGCCCCTCTGCTGACAAGACCTCCTCCAGTCACGCCCGCTGGCCCCTTCTCATCCTTTCAGGTTCAGTCCCAATACTCTAAACAGTAACAGTGGTGAGAGGTAACATTTATTAAGTGCTTGCTACACTTTGGATGAGGTGCAGAAGGTTTTCCGTTCCAATAGAGTCAGGGGGTAGGTATGACGCTGTTACAGAAAGAGAAACTGAGGCTGACAGAGGTTAAGGAACCTGCCCAACGTCACTCAGTAGGTGTGACGGCCAGGAGTCAAACTCATAAAGCAGTCTGATTCTAGAGCGGGCCTTTCCGCGTTGCTACCTCCGAGACTCTGATCCCAAGGATGGGAACGAACTCCTTCCGCTTGAGTCTGAAGTCTGGGCTTCGGCCTCTACTTAGCTCCTGGAGCTGTTATTTGTGCCTCTCCTTTCAGTAGGCTGAGAGCTCTCTGGGGCAGGAACTCGACTCTGACTTTTTCACTTCCGTAGCCCCTGAGCAAAGAGGCTCTCCATAACACCAAATTATTTCATTCGCCCCTGTGAGGCAGGCAGAGGTGTTCCTAGGTGAGGACAGACCCAGAGAAGTTAAGTGACTTCTCCCAAGGCCACCTGCTTGTAAATGTAGGAGGCTGGAGAGGCCCCAGGCTTCCTGGGTGCAGGTGGGTGCAGGGTTCTCCCTCCTCCTCGTCCCCCCGCCTTTCTGTTCCCTGGGCGTCGTCGGTGGGGGAAGAGGTGGCAGCATAGCCTTAGCTGGGGTGGGGGGTGCTATACCAAGGCCTGCTGGGAGGACTGATGGGCCCTTGTATGAATGCCAGGCGAAGGATGGCGAGTAGGCTGGGGGTGGGCTGAAGGAGGGAAGAAGGAACGGGTATTTTTTACATTTTGACATTAAAAAGTGCAGATCAGATTGTCAGCGACTGGCCAGCGGCATCTGTTTTGGTTTGGAATTGGCAGCTAAGGCGCTGAGCTTCTCCTCGGAGGGAGGGGAGGGGAGGGGAGGGGAGGCTGCGGGCTGGTGGGGCCAGGCGGCGCCTCTGCGGAGGGAAGGGCTCTCCCCTTTAAGAGCTCCGCCCAAAGGGGCGCTGCCACCCCTAAGGAGGCGGGCGCCGCCGCTCCTCATTCATTGTCTTGACAAGAGCATCTTCAGCCGGCAGTCGCAGGCTCCTCCAGCTCCTTCCTCCTCCTCCTCCTCCTCTCCCTCCTCCGTTTGGGGGGGTCACTCATCTCTCAGCAGCAGGTAAGGCTGGAGCCCGGGGACGGGACTCGGCATCGCTGCCCTGGGCCACCTGTGGGGCAGGCGGGAGCCTGGCAGAAGCCCTCTGCGGGGGCCGACAGACTGTCAGAGCGAGCTGGCTCGGAGGCGGGGACAGAGCCCGTTCACGGCCCGCGTGGCGGGACTCGCCTGGGGTGTGGGTGCGCGGAGGAGGGTCCGTCTGCGCGTCTGAGAGCTCCGGGAGCGGGCGAGGGTGAGGGACCACCGCAGCCAAGATGGAGGTGGGGGAGCCCGGGGGTCAGGACACGTGCCGACCGGACTCTCCCCAGAATGGGTCTTTGGGGTGGCAGTCGGGGGCAGGGTGGGGTGAGCCCAGCAGCTGCCCTGAGCTTGGAGACAGGAAGGGGTTGAGAGCAAAACAAGAAAAGACCAAGTTCCCCTTTCCGTGGTTTCCGGGCCTGGTACCTGCGGTGGGGAAGACGGTGGGGTGGGACGATGGCTTCCTGTCGCCCAACCTCCGATTTGCGGCTCCCCTCTCCCCAGACCCAGGCTTCCCACCTGGGATGGATCCCCTGACCCCAGACTGCTTCTCCTCACGCAAGCTCCTCACCTGCTTTCCGGGAGGGTGGACCGCGGAGCCTCCTGGAGAGTCACGGGATGGGCGAGGCTGGCTGGAGCCCCCAGTGAGAAGGGCTAGGCCTGAAGTGGGGGTAAAAGGGTGAAGCTGGGGCCGTGGAGGAGAGGCCCTGTGGGGGGGCCCCACGGTGAGCTGGAAGGCGATGCTGTTGGGTGCCAGGATGGGGGCCTGGAGCCTGGGGAGCCAGAGGCAGGCCCCTTGGCTTCTCTGTCACCCAGCCCAGGGGGAAAACCATCCTAGCTGGACCTCCGAGAAGTGAGCGCCGGCCTCTCCCTTCCTGTGGATAGTTCCACTGGGGCCGGAGAAGGCACTAAAGGGCACCTGCTTAAGCAGAGGTGAGAAGCAGAGGTGCATGGAGGAGGAGATGCTGGGACCCGAGCCATCCGCTTGTTTCTGGTGCCCAGAGACCTGCTGGGGAAGCCCTCCTGCCACTGAGGACGTGCCTCCCACGCAAACCCACACGCCTCTTCCCTCAGCATGTCCAGCCCTGGGCCTGGAGGCGGGGAGGGCCCCCGCCTTTAGGCAGCTTCTCACGTGGGTGTGGGGGTGTGAGGTCTGGAGGCTGAGAGAACCCACCCTCCACGCTGTTGCACTGAGGCCCCGGAGTGTGACCCGTCAGAGAGGAAGGGCTCTGTGTCCGTCAGCCATTCTGTGGTCAAATCGGCGCTAGGTGCTACCCCACATCAGGCTCTGCTGGGGAGGCTGAGGGTACAGAAGCCAGGCCTGGGGCGGGTTGAGAAGGTGGGCCTTGCACGTTAGCCAGGGGTGAGGAGGTGTGGGCAAGGCGAGTGTGAGCGTAGCAGGATGTCAGCTATAGAGGAGAGAGGCAAGGGGCCGGGGAGACATGCTGGGGAAGTTAGCTGAGACCATGACTGCCAGGCTGAGGGGTGTCCTGGGGGAGATGGGGGCCACTGTAAGGTCAGAGTTGACCTGAAGGGAGAAAAGTCCTCCACCTGTGTGCCTTCCAGGATGAGCCGGCAGGTGGTCCGTTCCAGCAAGTTCCGCCACGTGTTTGGACAGCCGGCCAAGGCTGACCAGTGCTATGAAGACGTGCGTGTCTCACAGAACACCTGGGACAGTGGCTTCTGCTCTGTCAACCCCAAGTTCGTGGCCCTGATCTGTGAGGCCAGTGGGGGAGGAGCCTTCCTGGTGCTGCCCCTGGGCAAGGTGAGTCCCTGGAGCCCTGGGTGGGGGGGGGCCTCTGGTCATCTAGTGGCCCCCTGGGGGTCCTGATGAGGTGATTGACTATCCCCAAGCCTTCCCGGGCCACAGTGTTGTCGTCTGTAAAATTGAGCTGAGCCAGATGAACCTTATGCTTCCTTCAGCTCCTACATGCAGCGGTCAGATGGAAGCTAAAGCTCAGGGAGGAGATGACCCGGGAAGGGACGTACAGTGAGTCCCGCAGACCCAGGGCCAGGCCTCCCAATTCTCAGCCTGGACCTTTCTCCCCTCGGGAGCACGAAGAGGGCTGGGATGGAGTCTGGGCAGGCCCAGCAGTGCTCTTAGGGTTTGAGGGACCTTTCGAAGCCCTTGGGAATGCAGCAAGCTCTGGCTCCCAGCTCACAGGCAGGGGTGATGTAAGAGACCCTCTCCGCTCCCTCAACCCGGCCTCCGTCAGATCTCGCCTCCCCGGCCCTGTTGTCTGCTGACCCCACCCCCCAGCACACTCCTGTGCTCTTGGGTGGTAAGACAGGAAGGGGAGACAGGCCCTCAGTTGTTACCTTAAAAGGGCCGATGGAAACAAGAGAAGAGGAAGTGGTTGTCGGGGTGAGAGCTGGGCCCGCTCTTCACACAGGAAGCCCTGCTGCAGCAGCTGTCCCCGGAAGAGCCCATTTCCAAACCTCTGCTCCTGCCGGGGGGCCGGTTATGACAGACTTCCCCATCCCTGTCCTTTTGGAAGGACCCATCCCTACAGCCCCATCATTCACACACACTTCCCTGGGGAACTCCAGCCCCAGTATAACTACCCCCCTGCCAGCCTGTCCCATGCCCAGGGCCCTGGCCTGTCTTTCCATCGGGGCCTCACCTGGGGAAGCTGGGGTGGGAGTACCGGGCTGTGGGGCATGGATGAAAAACTGAGCTAGAGATGGCAGGAACTTGGCAAGGCTCTGACAGCAAGACAGGACCAGCCCCGTGCGCCCATCCTGCGCTACTGAGTTGCCCAGACAGCTCTGGGGCTGGGGCAGAGGCCCAAACCCTCCCACCCCAGGCCCCGCTCTGCCTCCCAGGGACCTCACAGCTTTTCTCTCCGTGCCTCGTGCAGGGGAGTGGGGAGGTTGGATTGGGTTTGGAGGGCAAAGCACCTCCCTCAGAGGCCCTGCTGTGTCCTCTAGACTGGACGTGTGGACAAGAACGCGCCTATGGTCTGTGGCCACACGGCCCCAGTGCTGGACATCGCCTGGTGCCCGCACAATGATAATGTCATTGCCAGTGGCTCCGAGGACTGCACAGTCATGGTGAGTGTGGGGACACACGGGCCAGGAGGGGGCTCCAGCACTGGAGCTGACGTTTGGAGCCCCCAAGACTCACTCGCCGCTTCTCTGCAGGTGTGGGAGATCCCTGATGGGGGCCTGATGCTGCCCCTGCGGGAGCCTGTCGTCACCCTGGAGGGCCACACCAAGCGCGTGGGCATCGTGGTCTGGCACCCCACGGCCCAGAATGTGCTGCTCAGTGCAGGTGCCCGGGGGGAGAACTAGGGAGGGCTGGTCCCGACAGCGAGGGTGGAAGGCTCATGGCTTCTGACACTGGGGGCATCGCCCAGGTTGCGACAATGTGATCCTGGTGTGGGACGTGGGCACGGGGGCAGCCGTGCTGACGCTGGGCTCGGACGTGCACCCGGACACAATCTACAGCGTGGACTGGAGCCGAGATGGCGCCCTCATCTGTACCTCCTGCCGCGACAAGCGATTCCGCATCATTGAGCCCCGCAAAGGCACCATTGTAGCTGTGAGTTGCCTTGACCCTTGACCCTGAGAGCGTTGCCCCTCCTACCCACCACCAACCAGGCCCCTAGATGCTACCCACTTCCAGCTGGGGCCTGGCCCTTAGGGGGTGCGTGCGGATGCCTGACCGGTCCCCTCCCTTTCCTTCCAGGAGAAGGACCGTCCCCACGAGGGGACCCGGCCTGTGCGCGCCGTGTTTGTGTCAGATGGAAATATCCTGACCACAGGTTTCAGCCGCATGAGTGAGCGGCAGGTGGCGCTGTGGGACACGGTGAGTGCCCAGCGGGGAACAGGCTTAGTCCCAGCCCTGCCAAGTGTCTGGCTGGAAGGCCATGGCCTCAGTTTACCCACCGCGAGCTGGGGTTTTCCGCTGGTTGGTCTATGAGCCCCCCACCCCACTCATCCATCACTGGACCACACCTAGGCCTGACATGGCCCAGCTCATTATAACCCCCTGCCCGTCTCTACAGAAGCACCTGGAGGAGCCGCTGTCCCTGCAGGAACTGGACACGAGCAGCGGTGTCCTGCTGCCCTTCTTTGACCCTGACACCAACATTGTCTACCTCTGTGGCAAGGTGGCCCGGTTGGGCAGGGGGACTGGGAAAGGACCACGGCTGGAGGCATGTGCCGGTGTTGACCCTCCCTTGTATCCACCACCTGCAGGGTGACAGCTCTATCCGGTACTTCGAGATCACTTCCGAGGCCCCATTCCTGCACTATCTCTCCATGTTCAGTTCCAAGGAGTCCCAGCGTGGCATGGGCTACATGCCCAAACGTGGCCTGGAGGTGAACAAGTGTGAGATTGCCAGGTAACTGCCCCTGACCCTGACCTGAGTATGCTCCTTGGGCAATGCCGACCGCACGCCGAGCTTCAGTCCCAGCCCGGCCATGCTGTGGGTGCTGATCGCCTTCCTGTTTCCACAGATTCTACAAGCTGCACGAGCGGAGGTGTGAGCCCATCGCCATGACGGTGCCTAGAAAGGTGATGCTCCAGTGTCCCTCCCCGGGCTCTCGGAGTGGCGGGTGGTGGTGTGGCCCAAGCACTTTCTTAACCAGCCTTGGCCTTGCCCCACAGTCGGACCTGTTCCAGGAGGACCTGTACCCGCCCACTGCAGGGCCTGACGCTGCCCTCACGGCTGAGGAGTGGCTAGGGGGTCGGGACGCCGGGCCCCTCCTCATTTCCCTCAAGGATGGCTACGTGCCCCCAAAGAGCCGGGAGCTGAGGATCAACCGGGGCCTGGACACTGGGCGCAAGAGGATGGCACCCGAGGCCAGTGGCGCTCCCAGTTCGGTGAGAGGCAGAAGGGAGCCCAGGAATCAGGACAGGAAGATGGGGTAGGGCAGGGGCTGCTACTGATGTGGTCATTGGCCCAGTGGAAAGAGGCTGGCATTTGGGGCAGCCCAAACTCACAATGTTGGGGATCCTTTGGGGGCTGGGAGTGGATAATCCTGAGGCCTCAGAAAACAGGTTGCAGGCTTATATAGGCCTGCAGCTCTCTGGCTGAGAGCCAGAAGGGCCCAAGCCCTGGGGCTCTTGGGAGGAGGCCTAGTGGCCAGGGAGGAGCTGGGCCTGATGCAGCCCTGGATCCCCCAGGATGCCGTATCCCGGTTGGAGGAAGAGATGAGGAAGCTCCAGGCCACGGTGCAGGAGCTACAGAAGCGCCTGGATAGGCTGGAGGAGACAGTCCAGGCCAAGTAGAGGACCATCGGCTGAGGCCAACGGCATCGCCTCCCTCCCTTCCACTCCTACTCCTCAGGCCACAATGGCAGATAAGAAAATACTAATAAAATGGCTTTATTTTCTGGTACCTCTCAGACTCCAGTGACTGGTCACCAGATTCTGGGTCTGCTGAACTGACCTGCGCTTGAGCTTCCCCCTCCATAGCCTTGATGAGCTTGACCCATGGCAGAGGCGGGCTGGAGAGATGCCTCTGAATGCCCTAGACCACAGACAGGAACAAGCCTTTGCGGGAGGGAGCCATCCTGTGCTGATGTGGGTTGGGAGCCTGCTCTGTTTTCCAGCTGGTAGGTCGAAGCTGCTCAGGGCTCTAGCCTGGAGCCTCGGTCATTCTGTTTACCCCAAATCTGCCTTTGCTGGTCAACCACGACATCAGCTTGCATGCAGCTGTCCTGACACTGCTGCTTGCTTGTGGGGAAAATGAAGCAACCAGCACTTACATGACATCTTTCAAACTGTAAGCCCAAAGGACCAAAATAAGGGATCCTTTTGTAAGAAGAAAGCTTAGAATCAAAGCAATAGGCCCTGACCCCAGTTTACAAGCGAGGAAACTGAGGCTGAGAGCAGGAGCTGGGCTTGCTGAGGGACAGATCCCGAGTCAAGATGCAAGTCTCCCCTGCTAGTTCAGAGCCTTCCCTGCACGGCGTAGCTGCCTCTTGAGCCCTGTCTGTGGCTTCCACCTGGGTCTGGCCTCAATCTGTCAAGCCCCATCAAGGGGGGACTTGGAAATGGGTTTCCGATGGCCAACTTAGCAGGTGATCCCCCCTGAGCTGGGACACAGGACTATTGGGGATGGGTGTCCCGGCCACAGCAGGGCTTTGTTCATCCACATAGGGACCACAGCAAGGACTAAATGTCCCCTTTGAACCCCCATTCCCCTTTGGCATGCCGTACAAATGTCCCTGTCTGCCCATTTGGGTCTCAATCTCTATGCAAACCATGTGACCCTGGGCAAGTCACTTCTCTCCAGGCCTCAGTTGCTCATCTATAGAATGGGGAGGGATTCCACCACAGCTCTGTGAACCCAGGGGGTGGATCCAATCAGGGGTGTGGTACAGAGAGAAGGAGACCATCTGGAGCCTGGGCCTCAGCCTCCCACACAAAGGGATGATGGGCCCTCCTAGTGAAGCAGACTTGTGGGTAGTCACTAGCTCTCCTGGCCCAGAGAAACGGAAAAAAGTTCAGGGAAGGATCCCTGGAACTCAGAAGGGTTAGCCCCTACTCACCATGATTTCCAGCTTCCTCTGAGAGAAACAAGAGAGGGACATGGGGGTGGGGGCTGGCGGTAATTTAGGGGCCAAGAAACCGGCCTTGAAAACAGGAGAACAGGGTGGGTGGGATGGTTGAAATCTGCAATTTCTCACCCCCAAAGAGCTCTGGCCCCCATTAGCACACTTTCTGTTCCTCCTGGGTCTCAGGGCCCTCATCTATGCAAGGCCTAATCAACCCTGGCACCTGTGTCGACTCTAGGGCATCACATGCCCCAATTTTGTGGCTCTGGTTGGCCTTACTTTCCTGCTGTAACCCTATCCCTATGCCCATCCCATCCCTCCATTCCTGAAAAACCTCACCAGCTCTCCAGGGGCAGCTGTGGTCACATCAAGCCCAGGGCCAAAGGGTCACTGGACCTTCTCCAGGGGCCAGAAAACACCAGCATTCCAGGTGTTGGGAAGCCCTTGCTGGGGTACCAGGTCCCTGAGGCTGTGAAGGGCTTGGGGAACCAACAGGGGAAGTGTGGAATCTTCTGTAATGCCTCTGACATTGGGATGATATTAGGGAGAGGGAGAGGTTTGTTAAATTGCCCAGGGCCCTGAAACCCTGAGCACTTCTCATCTATGCATCTTGAAGGAAGACAGAGCAGGAACCCCCAGCAATGGTCAATGAATGGGTGGGTAGTGGCCGTACCCCTAGGGGGTCCACCAAGGATTACAAAGAAGACCTGTGAGGCCCACCCACCCTGGAAGAGACTTTAAGAACTGAACTTTCACTTTGTAAGTGGGGACACAAAGGTCTCTGTGTCGAGAGGAACTTGCCCAAAGTAAAACAATGGAGAGTGGAGGGCAGGGAGAAGCCAGGCCCTAGACCTGGCCTCTGCACACCTCCCATCCTCCTACACACAACACACACTGACATAGAAGCTGGGCCTGACTCATAATTTAATAGATGTGCAGGTCCGGGTCCCTTATTTCTGCTGCTCACGGGTCCACTGCTCTGGAGTCAGGGTTTTCTGCTCAAAGGCATGGATGTGCAGGAGCTCTTCTGCTAGGCAAGTGTTCACAAGCCTGAGAGAGAGATGAGGTTAGAAAACGGCAGGCTGGGGCCTGGGTCGCAGACCCCAAAGCTAGGGTGAGCCGGGAGACTGGAGGTGTCCCCCAGGTTGTAGTCCCCGGAACCTGGCAACAAGAGAGGTAGAGGGCTGAAGTCTCAATATTTGAAGCAGAGGCCATGAAGGCGGGATCGCCGGGGTCGTGGTCTGCGGTGCTGGGCCGCATTGGTGGGGGTGAGTTAGGTTTCGGGGAGCGGCCGGGGATGTGGTCCTGGAGCTGGGGCCGCGCTGAATGAGGTGTTCCTGGGGTCTCACCGGTGTCTCTGAAGCAGCGGCTTCCCCTCGAACTTGGCCGACACCACGAGGACTCGGAAGCTAGACGCGCAACGGCTGGGAGTCGTGTCCTCCACTTCCTATGGGGCAGAATGGGGTGGATGGTGCCAAGCCCGCCCCTCAGAAGCCCTGTTCCCCCCGCTGGGCGAGTGTCCAGGCCGCTCAACTCACCACGTGTTCCGCCTCCAGGTCCCGCTGCAGCTTCTCCCGGAGGTACTCGGCGCTGAGTTCCATTGTGGCAGCCCAACGGGGGAAACAGCCCAGCGAGGACAGAACCCCTGCTCTGACCCCTGCCACACTGCTTCCGCCCTTACTGGCGCCACTTCCGTTGAGGTCTCTACTTCCGCCCTTACTAAGGCGTCAGTAAACACAGCACTTCCGTCCTTTTGAAAGCCCAGTTTTCCAACAGTCGCCGGTTTCTGCACCTACCATCAGTCAGCCAATCAGAGTCTGCATAAGGCCCCAGCGGACGCTAATTGGTACCCGCCGCCTGCACAGCAGCCCGGGTTCTGTGCCCCGGTTTGGACACCCTAGCTCCAGCTAGGAGAGGATGCATAAGCCTGCATTGCTGTGGCCTCTAGGGTACCTCGGGATTGCCCCCAAGCGCTTTTTCCGAGACAAGCATCTTGAGGCCCTGGCAACCCAGCTCTCCCCGGGGTCACAGGCCAGAGCAATCAACCCCCAAGTTCCGATGGGCCCCACAGGGGGCGCGGCGAGGCCCGGGCGTTTCTTCGGCGTCTACCTGCTCTACTGCCTGAACCCTCGGCACCGGGGCCGCGTCTACGTAGGGTTCACGGTCAACCCTGCTCGTCGGGTGCAGCAGCACAACGGGGGCCGCAAAAAAGGCGGGGCCTGGCGGACCAGTGGACGCGGGCCCTGGTAAGAGGCGGCGGGTCACTGTCAGGAGGAGGGCTTCTAGGAGAAGGCCGGAGCCGGCGGAGGGGAGGCCCGCTTAGAGGGGCGGGGCCGGCGTGGGGGCTGAAAAACAGGGCTGCGGGCGGGGTCCTAGTGACGAGGGCGGGACTGTCGCGGGGGAGAAGGGGTAGTGGGGAGGCGGAGCCCTGTGAGTCTGGGCTGTGGGTCTCAGAGGAGGGGGCTGGGTGGGAAGGGGACTGATGATCTAGGTTTGGTCCACCGACAGGGGGCTTGGTGAACAAGGCTGGGTTGGAATAGAGAAAGCCTAGAAGAGAAAGGAACTGAGGAGGGCTGTTAAATACCTGTGACTGGAGGCGGGGCCTGAGGTTAGCAGGTGCGAGGGGACATACCTCCATAAAGGGAGCAGAGCCTCGTGGGCTAGGCTTGAAGCCGGGTGTGACTCCCCTCTCGGGTAGGACCGGAGGCGCATCATGGCGAGGGGATTCGGTTTGACACGGGGAGGGGCGAGGGGCTCACAGGCCGCGCCCCTCATTCTCTTCCCCAGGGAGATGGTGCTCATCGTACACGGCTTCCCCTCCGCAGTGGCCGCCCTTCGGGTAAGAAAAGAGACGGGGGTGCCGGGAGGACGGGGGCTAGGGCTTAGGGCCTTCCCCGGGCGGCCCTGAAGCTCAGTACTCCCCGCCTGCAGTTCGAGTGGGCCTGGCAGCACCCGCAGGCCTCGCGCCGCTTGGCGCACGTGGGTCCGCGCCTCCGCGGTGAGGCCGCCTTCGCCTTCCACTTGCGCGTGCTGGCGCACATGCTGCGCGCGCCGCCCTGGGCGCGCCTCCCTCTCACCGTGCGCTGGCTGCGCGCCGACTTCCGCCAGGATCTCTGCCCGCCGCCACCGCCTCACGTGCCGCTGGCCTTCGGGCCTCCGCCACCCCGGGCCTCAGCCCCGAGGCGCTGCGCGGCTGACACCGAGTCCGAGCTGGAGCACGACGCCGAGACCCGCTGCACCCTGTGCGCGCGTGTGCTCCAGGTAAGACCCTCCACCTGGTCTCCGAGTCAGGGCGGTCTGGGGTTCAGAGGACTCAAGATCAAGCTGTTTCTTGAGGGACTGGGCAGCCCATTGACACCCTTTGGCCAGTCTGCCCCCATCTCTAAAACGGGGTTCATAGTGCTTGCGGCCATTCCTCGACGCCAGTATCCTCCTTTCAGGGCCTTTGCCCTTTCCCTTTGACTGGAAGGTTCTTCCCTAGACCTTACGTCTTGATAAAATGCCACCCTTCCTCCGTGAGGTCTTCCTTGGCTCTCCATCTGAAATTGCCACTCTTTCTTGTACACGTCCCTGGCTTCCTTTAACACCTATTATTGTCTGACATACTGTATATTTTATTTACCTTATTATCAGTTTCTACCCACCCCCATTCTAAACTCCGCTGGGGCATTTAGTTCCTTTTCACTACTGTAGAACAGGGTCTGGTGCAGAGCAGATGGCCAATAAATATTTAATAAATTAATTGAGATGATGAGTCTGGCTTTTACTGAGCCCTCAGTAAATGTAAGTTGAGCTCTTGCCATACAGAGATTAAGTGACCTGCCTGAGATTGCTCAGCCTTTAAGGAACTCTAGGTCTGGCTTCCCTGCCGTGGTGTTATATAATCGCTGCTAACACTCAGAGAAAACTGGCCAGCTTAGTCTCTGTGGGCCATTATTTTAACGTCTCCGTGCCTCAGTTTCCTCATCTATAAAATACAAATAATAGCACCAGTAGCGCATGTCTCGTAAGATGGTTTTATGTAAAGTCTTGGAACAGTGTCTGCTCCATAGAAATTCTTCACCATTGCTAGCTACATCACTACTCCCCATTTTCTCTCTTACCTGCCTGCCACCTCTGACAGGATGAAGAAGACCCCCTGTGTTGCCCCCACCCTGGCTGCTCCCTGAGGGCCCATGTGATCTGCCTGGCAGAGGAGTTCCTGCAGGAGGAGCCAGGGCAGCTTCTGCCCCTAGAGGGCCAATGCCCTGGGTGAGTCCAGCACCCCTACTCCAGCCTGGTTTAGGTCTGGGAAGACAGTGCCCAGTTGTCCAAGTCCAGGCCTGGGGTAGTTCTCATCTTAGCACCCAGGTCCTGGCCTGGAGGAGGCCTGTGATCCTGTCTGTATCTCCTACCATCTGCACCCCTGGTAGCTGTAAGAACTCACTGCTGTGGGGAGACCTGATCTGGCTGTGCCAGATGGGCACCGAGGAGGAAGAGGAGGACTCGGAATTAGAAGAGGTGAGAGGTGGCTTGGGCCCCAGCCTCACTACCCCACCCCATCTCCTGGGCTGCCTTTCACCAGCCCTCTTGTCTCCACAGGAACACTGGACCGACATGCTGGAGATCTGATCCCCCGCGTCCCCAGCCTCGGCCCACTCCTCTTCTGTGCCACCCCCTGCGGGTCTGGGCAGTTTTTACTTGAGTACAATAAAAAGTCTGAGTTAAGTTACCTTCTGGTGTTTGTTGGGGGGTGGGAGAGTGGGGTAGGAGGCAGAGGCCCTGCCGGTCACTGGGGCCTGAGGAGGACAGAGTGGGGAACGGCCACTGGCCCCAGCACGGACCAGCCTCTGAAGTCACATGGTCCTTTGAGGGCTTGGGAGACTCACACCCTCCACACAGAGCCCACCCACCTCCGGTGTTCAGCTTGACTCTGGACTTTAATCCAAACAGTAAGGACAAAGGCCGAGGAGGAGGGGGGGATGCTGTCCCCCCACGGGGTCCTGTGGCTCTCTAAGCCCCAACTCCTTCTCATCTCTGTCTGCAGAGCCTTGTTCAAACCCACAGAAAGAAAAGCACCTTCTGGGGGCTGTTGTTTTACCAACCATGAGTGAGGCTCCGTGCTGTCCCACGGGAGCCGCTTTCCCACGGGAGCCACGGGGCTGGGGCTCACCCCCAGGGTTATTCGACGTAAGCATTCTGGCTCTTCTCTATCCTTTGCTGCTTCAAAAAGAGCCTGCCCTGCTCGGCTCTGCCCCAAACCCCATGACCCAGCCCACGCACATCCCTCTGGACTGGCCTCGTGGTCAGAGCCAGAAGTTCCTGGAACAGTGTTTGGGCTGCTGGGGGCCTGTGGGCTGCCTTCCACCTGAACCCTTGACCTCTTCAAGACTGTCCGGGAGCCAGCAGGAGGGTGAGTGTTCCACGTTTCCCCTCCACTTCTCTGCCCTTTCTAGACTGGGTCCATTAGGTAAAGCTGTCTTTTGGCCCCCTTTTCAGGGGTGGAGTTTAGAGGGCAGGTCAGGAGCCAGGATTACAGCTTGAAACACCAAAAAACAAAAAACTATTGCACCGTTGTGTCTAGTTTCAGTCTTCTATTTTCTACACACTAAACCCACATCTTAGGTTTTCAGGCTGGTCTAAGCTTGATTCCAGCTGGGCACTGAGCAGGGTAGCACAGAGGGGCCCTCCCACCCCGAACTTCACCCTTTGCTTCCTGGACAACAGCCAAGTCCCAGTGCTGGCTCCAGATCCCTCCCACTTTGGACCTACAAGACCTTCAGCTCAGAGGGCAGTTCTGCCCTCACCATACCACACCCGTTCTAAGCCGCAGTACGCATAAGTCAAGGGGCCAAGATCCAGAGAAGTCAGGTGAGGGCAAGGTTGTGGGCCGGCTGGGCTGGATCTCCCTCAGCTTGTGCCGCTGGCTCTTATCCTGTCTCTTGATCTTTCTGGTCCAGCTTCTCACATCCTGCCCTCTCCCCATGGATTGCCCACCTCAATCTACAGCTTGGCCTGAATAATCCCTCCTTCCCCTCCCATTTCACTGCTCCCTCCCCTCTTCCTCCTCCAGTGAGTCATCAGTTTCGCCCATTCACGAACCAGATTCTGGCTCCGCAAACAGTTGCTCAATTGGCTGTGTTTTTCTCCAAGCTGGGGAGGGTAGCTGGGCAAGCGGGGTCTCAGGCCCAACTGGCCTTTTTGGAGTTTTCCAACATATGTGAGGGGCCAGGAGGGGAGCTGGTCAGGGAGGAGCCCGCCAGGATTAGGCCCAGAGGCAAAGCAGGAAGAGAAAGCAAGCTGGGGGCTGGCAGGAAGTTCAGACAGGCAGGACCCTAGAGTAGGTTTTCTCAAGTGCACAATGGAATCCCCTGGAGAGCTTCCAAAAAACTGCTATCTGGGTCCCATCCCCAGAGAGCGTTTTAATTGGTTTGGGGGTTTTAAAAGCTCTGCAGGCATGGGCTTCCCTGGTGGCGCTGTGGTTGAGAGTCCGCCTGCCGATGCGGGGCACACGGGTTCGTGCCCCGGTCCGGGAAGATCCCACATGCCGCGGAGCGGCTGGGCCCGTGAGCTATGGCCGCTGGTGTGACCCACTGCGTGAGCGCTGGATCTGACTTTGAATCCCAGCCCCACCTCACTAGCTCTGTGAGCATGGGCAAGTGCCTCCCTCAAGTCTGTTTCCTTACCTTAAAGCGAGAATTCAACAGCTGGCGCCACTGTGATATCGTTGAGGGAAGGAAGCTACACTCTGGCCCCTGACGTGGCAGCATGGAGCTGGTCGAGGACACCTCCCGCCCGCCACTGGAGTACATGAAGGGGATCCCTCTCATCAAGTACTTTGCAGAGGGACTGGGGCCGCTGCAGAGCTTCCAAGCCTGGCCCAATGACCTGCTCATCAGCACCTACCCCAAATCCGGTAGGTGATGAGGGCACCAATGCCTCTCCTGGGCTGCGGCCCCCACCTTGCGCCAGGAGGAGTGTGCCTCAGCCCTGCTCATCTCCCGTTTCTCTCTCTCTCCAGGCACCACCTGGGTAAGCGAGATCCTGGACCTGATCTACCAGGGTGGCGACCTGGAGAAGTGTCAAAGAGCCCCCATCTTCGTCCGGGTACCCTTCCTTGAGTTCAGGGTCCCTGGGGTTCCCACAGGTATGTGGCGAGTTGCTGGGGGCAAGCATAGCGGAGGGAGGTAGGACTCGGGCTCCAGCTCAGCCAACTTTTCCCTACCTACGGCTTAGGTGCTGAGCTTCTGGAAGATACACCAGCCCCACGGCTGATCAAGACACACTTGCCCCTGGCTCTGCTTCCACCGACGCTGCTGGATCAGAAGGTCAAGGTGAATGGCAGAGGAAGCCAGGGAAGGAGGCCGCTGGGGCCATCCCAGCTTTGGCCCTGCCTTCTCGGAAGGTCTCCTCACCTCCTCCAGCCTGGTCTCATCTTAAGGGAGGCGGGGGGCATCTGCCTGATGGCTCTAGTGGGGTCAGATAATCTGGTGAAAAGGAGACTCCTCTGTGCAGAGTCTGGGGCTCACAGGCCCGTGGAAGAGGGGCTGGTGGGAATCCAGCATGCCTTGTTCCAAATTCAGGCGGAGTGGCACTGAGGGGATTAGATTAGTATAAAGTATGGTTTCAGGGACCAGCCCAGAGTTCGGCATCCGAGCAGGGTTCAAGCCCCAGCTCAGTCTCGCCCACACCATGGGACTGCAAGTGAGTCAGCCTCTAGACCCGTTTCTCCCTCGGCCAAACCGAGAGAACCTCCCTGGCAAGGATGCTGTGAAGGGTGGGACACCTAGTGCCCGGTGTGCTGTGTGGTGATGGTGCTGGGGTCATCTGCCCCTCCAGGTGGTCTACATTGCCCGCAATGCAAAGGATGTGGCTGTCTCCTATTACCACTTCTACCGCATGGCCAAGGTGCACCCTGACCCTGGCTCCTGGGACAGCTTCCTGGAGAAGTTCATGGCTGGGGAAGGTAGGGCTGGCTCTGGAGGAAGGAAAGGGGTGGGGTGGAGCTGAGGGGCACCAGCTACAACTTACGCCAACCTCTGTGTCCATGCCCCCTGCCCTTGTCCCCAGTGTCCTACGGGTCCTGGTACCAGCACGTGCAGGAGTGGTGGGAGCTGAGTCACACCCACCCTGTTCTCTACCTCTTCTATGAGGACATAAAGCAGGTGAGACCGCCTCCTTCTGCCTCCCTCCATGTCACACGCAGAGAGGCAGGAACCTCACAGTGACCTGCCAAGGCCCTCTCAGCCCCCCTCCCCTATGACAGCCCACAGCCCAGTCCTCCCGGGGCCCCTCCGCAGGACTGAGCAGCAGTGCCCCCTTGCCGCAGCGCCCCGTATAGCTCTTATCCCCTAGCACTCGAGTCAGCAACGCGTGCACGCCTCCATCAGCTAGTTACTGCTGTTGCTTCTCCTGGGGCCACGGTTATGAAAGAGGACTGTCCCTCCTCTCATCCAACAGGAACCAGACATCTGTAATAAAGGACCACAGGGCAGAAGGCAGTCAAACCTGCCCTAGGGAAAGAGGACCAGAGAGTCAAGGAACAGGGTCTGAGGTCTCTAAGCAGAAGTGTCCAGATCCCCACAGGGTTAGAAAGGGGCCTCCCTTCTGTTTGCTCAGCAAGCAATCCAAACCTCCACTGAGGAGCCCCTCTGCTGCTCCAGAACCCCAAAAGGGAGATTCAGAAGATCCTGGAGTTTGTGGGGCGCTCTCTGCCAGAGGAGACCGTGGATCACATCGTCCAGCACACGTCTTTCAAGGAGATGAAGAAGAACCCCATGACCAACTACACCACCATACCCACCAACGTCATGGACCACAGCGTCTCTGCCTTCATGAGGAAAGGTGAGAGCTGCCCCGGGGAGCGGGCACGGGCATCTGGGGAGAGAGTGGGGGAGCAGCAGCTAGAGCCGCCGTTCAGCCACTCAGGGCCGCCTCTGCGACGGGGACCTCCCTCCTTTCGTCTCTCCCAGGCGTCACTGGGGACTGGAAATCCACCTTCACCGTGGCCCAGAATGAGCGCTTTGAAGCCGACTACGCTGCGAAGATGGCAGGCTGCGACCTCCACTTCCGCTGGGAGCTGAGTGGCGCCCATCAGGATGGGCGTGAATCAGGCCTCAACAATAAAATCTGATGTGTGTTAAACAGAGCCTCTGCTGGAAGCGAAGAACAAACCTGAGCTAAAAGGGTAAATGCCCACTGGGACCAAATGAGGCCATCTTCCCTGCTGGCTTCCAGCTCACCCTAGTGGGGAGGGAAAGAAGGGTCTGGAAAAGTAAAACCCAGGAGACATGGACAAGGAGGAGGAATATTTATTTGATCACAAAATCTTGTGTTGCATCCCCCTTCGAGGGTGTCAGGAGACTGCGAGTCTGCTAGGCCACTTCACTTTTTCTTGGGCTCCTTACAAGCCACCACGTACCGCTGGGCCACGTTGAGGGGAGGGGAGTAACCATCTGCATAGGAGGTGTCTTCAAACAGGACCGAATAGTCATCCTGGGGCTGCAGTAGGGGGCAGACAGGAGTGACTGGTCAGAGACATCCAGGCGAGGCCCCCCCAAACCTAGATAGACAGGAACCTCTGGCTCGTGGGCCCCCAGCCTCTCCTGTCCTCATAGTCACTCAGAAAGTCTAGATGTTTGAACCTAGTCCCTGTTACTACAGAGCTCTTTCCTCAGCAACAAAGGGCCAAGGGTAAGGGATGAAGAGCAGGGAGAAGGGAGACTTGCCACCTCCGTGGATGGGCCATAATTGGAGGGTCTGGTACCAGGGAGCCCGTGTTAAAGGGATCAAGGACAGCCTAGAGGGGGACTTCCCTGGTGGCAGAGTGGTTAGGAATCCGCCTGCCGGTGCAGGGGACACGGGTTCGATCCCTGGTTCCGGAAGATCCCACATGCCGCGGAACAGGCAAGGCCGTGTGCCACAACTACCGAAGCCCGTGTGCCTAGAGCCCGTGCTTCACAACAAGAGAAGCCACCGCAATGAGAAGCCCACGCACTGCAACGAAGAGTAGCCCCCGCTTGCTGCAACTAGAGAAAGCCCGCACGCGGCAACGAAGACTCAACGCAGCGGAAAAAAAAAAAAAAAAGCCTAGAGGGCAGCAGGCAGGTATCCTGGAGGAAGAGGGGAGAACAGCCTTTAAACTACCATCAGGTGATGGGTGACCAGGGCGTCAGCAATGTCAGGAGCTCGAGAGAAAGCAGCTCAGCCAAGGAAAGGGCAGTGGTGCAGGAGTCAAGGATTCCAAAACAGGCCCTGGGCATTGAACTTCCCATCTCAGCGCAAAAGCCGGGTTAGACTAGAGTATGCTTCGGGTCCACACTCAGGGCTTGCTAAGGCTCCGAAGCTTGGAAAGAGGAGGGTTGGCTGGTGCTGCCCTAGAGGGCAGGGCTGTAGGGCAGACTAGGCAGAAGACAAAGACCAACTTGCAGGACCCGCCTAGCTCAGAGAGGCTGTAAGATGAGGAAAAGGGGACGGAAAGTGGGAAGATGTTCCATGACCCAGCTGGTCCTTGTAGCGGGGCCGGTGTCTCTCCCGTGAAGGCTGGCTTACCCGTTGCGGGGGCGTGTGGATCAGGGCACGGTAGAAGCAGGTGGTCTGGGGATACAGGGCCAGCACAAGCTGCTCCTTCTGGAATAAGGCTTCGGGGTCCGTCTCCGGGTTGGCCTTCCACTGGGGCAGTGGGATGATCCGCCGGCGGCTCAGGGTGTGTCTCCTGGTGGGGGCGAGGGGGAGCTAAGGTCAACCCGTGGCCAGGTGGGGGCCCCATCCCAGCAGCTTAGCTGTCCCCAGGCTTCGACGCCCCACCCTCCGTGAGCACACTCACTCTTTGCCTTCTTCATCAATGTCATCTACCTCATACCTGTGGGTAAACAAAAGGAAAGCGGTGGATGCAGGGGGGTGCATAGTCCAAGTCAGGGAGCCCCGAGGAAGCGGGGACGGGAAGTAGCCCCAGGAGCCCACTGCTTCACACACCATCCCCGCCGGCACCCAGGGGAAGCTGCTTCTCTCCCATCTTGCAGACGGGTGAGAGTCGCAGCCCAAGTGGGTGTGGTGACGGGAGAAGAGCCCACAGGGCTGGGCGTCCGCTCACTTGTTGGTGGCGTGGCTGTAACTGACCACCTCGGCCAGGATCCACTGCTCATCCCCATCCACAGCCTTCACCCGGGCAGCCACCTTGTCTCCGGGTTTGGCCACGTAGTCCCCAGAAGCTGGTATGGCCCCACAGAGGGGCGGGGGCCTGAGGGTGGAATAAAATGTCACTTCCAGTCCCTTCCTTGCCAGCGCCCCCAGCCCTGGGCCCGCCCTCACTTGTCACCAGGCTTCCCGATCCACAGGGGCAGGGTCATGGCTGACTGCTGCAGCAGGGTCATCAGCACCCCCCTGCGCATGGTCTTCCGAGGGGGCTCCGAGTCATTGTACAGGCCCGCGATCTTGGCCGCTGTGGGAAAGAAGGGAGCCCTTGAGACACCAGGGACAGGGTGCCCGCCCCCAGGCCCACCCTAGCCTGCCTGCATCGGGCTGTCAGAGCTCAGCCTGCAGCCCCACCGCCCACGTTAGCACCAAGGGCCCAGGTGCCATCCTGCCCCTTCCACCAGATGCCCACAGTCAGACCGCCCGGATGGTGAGACACCAGGAGGGTGGATACCCTAGGGAAAGGGAACTAGAAAGGGCAAAAGCTGGGATTCTGGGGTGCTGGTCACGTTCTATTTCTTGATCTGGGTGCTGGTTACATCCGTTTTGTTCAGTTAGTGAAAGTTTCGGCGAGCTGTATGTTCGCTTACGTGTACTTTTCCATGAATATAGGTTGTAAGTCAGCAAAAAGCTTAAAAAACAAACTCAAATGTGGACAGACCCCTGACCTCCTCAGGCATGGTTCAACACACCCAGCCACTTCATACAAACCCAGCTGGCAGTGTGACAGCATTTTTGATGGGTGAGGAGTTGCACACGGGGGGTTCACTGGGGCAAGAGAGGTGGGAAAGCCACAGCAGCCTGAGGAATCTGGAAGCCAGCGCCTCGTGTAGGTAAACTCCACGTGGAAGGCTGGCTTCAAGACACCCAGGGTGCAGTTCTGGTTCTCCCCACAGCAAGAAATGGGAGTGGGTGGCAGTAGGAAGGAGGGAGGTGACTGACCCGGGCAGTAGAGGGAGCAGGGGAATCAGCGTGGCCTGCAGGGAGCTCTGGGGATGATCCCCATTCCCTTCCCAACCCCAGGCTGCCCAGGCGCTTCTCTGTCAGAAGCCCCCGGAACAATCCCACCGGACTGAGGTCACAGGCTCCCCTACAGGGAGACCTGACTGCTGCTCTCAGGAACCCTCACTCCGCCTGGTCCAGGAATGCCGGCCTGGTCGTCTCTAACTCACCAATCCGCCTCTCTTCCAACAGAGACTTGATTTCCGCAATCTTATCTAGGGCTTTCCGGAGGATGCTGAGGGCAGGGAGAAGGGAAAGAAGAGGTCTGGATGAAGCACAAAGCGCAGACTTCCTTTTCTCATGACGGCAGGCTGGCTAGCTCAGACCAACCCTGATGCTGGAAACTATAAACCAACCCTAAGCACGTGTTTTTTAATCTTAAAAGCATAAAAGAACTGATGAGGCAAGAGGAAGTGGCAGGCCAAAAAACCTAAGAGGGTCCTGGAGAGGTAAGCAAAGCAGAGAGCTGCCTTGGCCGGGGTGCATCCGACAAATCCTGAAGAAGTGTTGCTGGGTGCCTGCCAGCAGACTCTAACAACCTCTTGCGATCCGGAGGACAGAAGTTAAAACCTGGGGTCTGCCCTAGTGGCACCTGTAAGAGAGACACTCCAGAGGACTGTGGGGACTTGTCTCGGCTCAGAGCAGGGCTGGGGGTGGAGGGAACTCATCCCTGAAAGACTGCAGCCCCAGGAAACCTCTGGAGTTCGATTACGGGGGTTCCAGGGTGGCTCGGGCCCAAGCAACCTGGCAGAAGTGCACACAAATCCTTGCGGGAAGAAGGCTTCTTTATCCTAGACCTTCGGGAACCTCCCCCAAAGACTATCTCAACAGTAATAAGCAGCAGAGAAGCCGCTTCAGGTCGTTTATTCTCCAGCACATTCCTCTAGCAAACCTTTAGTAAATGCCCACGTGTTTCTGAAGGCCTTGGTTCAGACCCATGAGAACACAGCACAACAGTGTCACAGGAGGTGTCCCAGAGGGTGTGACTCTGGTGGACTCATCAGGCAAAGAAAGGCCAGAAGGTCGGGCAAGGGGCAGCCTTGGCAGAGGGAACTGTGCAAACCAAAGCAGGGAGGGATGAACACCATGCTGACAGGCTTGGAGCACTGAAGCTCAGCGTGGCTGGTGTCGGACGCCGGGACGACTCAGCCAGAGCCACCTCGGGCTTGTGAACGAGCACTGGGACACGGGGCAATCAGGCTTCCAGGAAAGCAGAGGAGGAGTGAAGCCAGCAGGCCAGAGGGAACTTGCAAAGTCTGATCATTGCTGCTGGGCCTGTTTGGAGGACATCCTTTTACGTAGTATGTCCTAAGCTGTATCCTGTGAGATATTAATGGAGTGGTTCTCAACCCTAGCTGGACATCAGAACGCCCTGGGGAGCTTTTTAAAAAGAATACCGATTGCTTTAAGTAAGAACCATCAACAGATGCCAAAACTAGTGGGTCTGATGTGAAACGGGATATGTACATAGTCTCCAAGTATCTCTCATAAGATACTTATTAATCACACAATGGAAAACAGCAATAACTCGACACAGGAGAAACCTGGAAGAGCCCACCTTAACCAGTGGGAGTCTTTTGCCTTCTAATATGATGACGGAGGACAACATCACTTCCATGCTGTTTCTTCCAAAAGCGTAAAACCTGAATCTAATCATGAGGAAACATCAGACAAACCCAACTGAGGGACATTGTGCACCGGCCTATAATCTTCAAAATGTCAAGGTCAGGAAAAGCAAAGCCAGCCTGGGAACTGTTCCAGATTGAGAGACCAGAGAGACATGAAAACTAAACACAGTGCTGATCTGCGCTATAAAGGTCATCAGTGGACAGTGATGAGATCTGAGTAAGATCTGTAGATCAGTTAATAGTTTTATATCTGTAATTTCCTGATTTCGAGAAATGTACTGTGGTTGTTTAAGAATGTCCTTGTATTTAGGAAATGCTGACTGATGTATTTAGAGGGCAAGAGGCATCACGCATCATATCTGCAACATAAATGATTCAGAAAAAAAAGATTCTAAATACATATATAGAGAGAGAGTGATAAAGAAAATGTGGCAAAAATACATTTCTGTAAGTCTGAAATTATGTAGAAAGTTAACACCAATGCATGAACTCCACCCCAGTTAAAGCAGAACCTCTGGGCGCAGCCAGACTTGAGAACCAGTGTGTAAATGTATTCCACTGTCAAGTAAGTTTGTGAAATACTGAGTTAAAGAAATTGCTGTTGTAGAACTTGGCAGAGCCTTCAATACTTTAATACTGCAGGACTTTAATACCGCGGTACTTTAATACTTCAGTACTTTCATTTGCATTGTGAATCTCTAAGGAGAGGAATGTAATATTCCGTTTGCTAAAGTTACTGAAGATCCACTGCAGAGATCTGAGGAAACAATGTTTTAAGATCATTTACTATTTAAAGAGCAGTTTTCTGGAGCTGAAACTTCTCCATCTCAGAACCATAGAGGCTTCAGGTCAACCAGGATGACCACCCAGCAAAGCGTGGGTCCCTAACCTTCTGGGAGGCAGCCTGCCAGCCCATCAGCAACCCTCAGGGATGGTGCCATCCTAAGAGCCCCACTTCACCTGGGACAGCAGAGGAAACGCCTCTTGCTGGCTGACCTTCCTTTGAAGGGTCCTCAGCCAAGAACTCTGAGCCTTAACCTCCCTCCCCCCACAAACCCGGCCCCCCTCCCCAACCATTCATAAGGGGCCAAATGGTGTGGGCTCTTTAAAGTAATCCAATACTGCTGCATACCAATACACAGTAATTATTTGATTAGGGTGAAAAATAATTCCTTGTGGGCCTTCTCTCCTGTGCCCTCACGGAGCCGCACCTGGAGAAGTGCCTTCTGAACCGATGTTAGAAAATATCTTGTTCCCACCCAGAATGGCTACCCTTCTCCACTGGAACACGGAGAGTGACATCTTTGATCTGTTTCCCTTTGACTCCTGCTGCTAAAAGAGATGATTGTTAAATGAAGACACAGGGGTTCCTTTCTGCTTTCTGCAAAAGCAGGAGGAAAACCAGCCAGGACTGGATAGAAGGAACAGCAGAGCATCACAGGCCTGGGGTAGCTCATGAAGCAGGCTCTTGGCGCCTCTTCAGTTTCCCAAGAGGTTTAATGCAAATATTTAGAAGATGAGCTAATAGGTGCTGCAGCACCTGGGTCAGTGCCACAGGCACACACAGTACCATGTTTTCCCCACCCAGACGCGGAGCTCCCTGCGGGCACGGGTGGCATCTTATCTGTCTCACCCACCCTCCTGTTCCCAGCATGGTATCTGGAGGTGAGGACACCTTATTCGTTGTTTAGTGAATGAACGTATGAAAGTCTGAGAGTCTGAAAAAGTGAAATGACAGCAGAACTGCAAGGGACCTGCACTTATGAAACAAGCTTTAAGTGTTAAACTCTGGTTAAGTGTTAAACTCTGGTTAAGTCAATGCCAGAGAAGAGCTCACACCAGCTGGTTGCAGAAGCAGCCGCCTCACTCTGCCGGCAGTTAAGCTGGGAAGGGAAAGTCTGCCTTTTACTTTCAAATGAGCGTTGAGTCACTCTTATACAAGCCAAACTCCAGGCCCACTAATGGGAAAGGGCCCAACTATGGCTACCCAATGAATCTGCAAAGCAGGGAGAAGATGGGGGTGGGGAAGGCTGGGCCGGAAAGCCAAGCAAGGAGCACCTCCAACCAGGATTCGCCGTGTCCCCTCCCCGCCAGTCGGCCCCACCCTTTTGTTCTCTTCCCACCCTGGCAAGGGAGCCCCATCAGACCCCTTTGTTCAAGCTAAAAACCTTGGAAATCTTCTCTCCCAACTCGTCCTCCAGTTTGATCTCAGAACCCACCCTTGTTTCTCTATCCCCACTGCCATTGTCTCAGCTCAACTCCGTCACTATCTCTTGCCTGGTCTCCAAACTAGCCTTAAATCTCACCCAGTCTACTCTCCGTGCGGCAGCCAGGGGTTTTTCTCCTGCTCTTACATCGTCTTTGGCTCGCTATGGCCTCCAAGATAACGTCCAGCTATTGGAGGTCTTCCACATCCTGCCCTCCCCTTGCCCAGCCACGCAAGGACTAGTTCTCATTCCCCAAATGCGCTCCTCCATGGCCCTGGCACACTCTGTCCTCCGCTTGGGCTCTCTGACTTGTCTGCCTACCCATCCCCAGCTCAAGTTTCTCCTCCTCCCTGAGAGGGTCTCAGATCCCCTGGCACAGTGAACACCATCTCGCTGGCCCACCAACTACACTGTCCTCTAACTTTTTTAGGGTGTCTCTCCTTTCTGGACTGCTTGCCCTTGAAGGCAGGATCCTCACTATCCTTGTGTCTCTCTATGGAGACTGCCCAACACCAGGCATAACCATGGGTTATGGTCAAAAGAGTCTGAAAAATACTGGTATTAGGCACTTTATGTGCATTATCCCATTTTACGTTGACAATTCTACAGGTAGTTATTATCCCTATTTTAATGACGGAGCAACTGAGTCTCAGCTGAAATGACTGCCCAAGGTCAAGTGACTAGAAAAAGGCATCACTGGGGTTTGATCCACACCTTTCTGCCGTCTATAAAAAAGCAGGGCCAGGGAAGAGAAGCCAGAGTGGGCTCTAGGGAAAGTGAGCCCCAAAGGAGAAGCTGGGGAGTCAGAATCTGCCTATC